>NC_091331.1:30142273-30202389 GCF_038502225.1 Cherax quadricarinatus
GTACTCGGTGTTTTTTTTTTCCCTTGAGTTTTGTCCTATACACCTGAAAGAACTCTTTTGAATTTGTCTTTGATTCACTAGTGGCGTTGTAAGTTGCATAATTTTTGCTTCATAAATTGAATCCGAATTGAATCCTGAGCAGTAGAACACTAGCAGCAACAGAGCAGCATCATAGCAGCAGAACAGCAGCAGTACAGCAGTAGCAACGTAACGCACGATAGATAGCTTCCACTTTTCAAATTAAATAGCCATGCATGGTTTTTTTCAAATCATGTTAACTTACTTCACTCAGTTTTGTTTGGCCTGCAGCCTGGTGGGAGGAAGCGGACGATGGAAAAATAGATACGTCTGCTATACTATCCTAATTGAAACTTACTAGACCAGTAGTTCTTCACTTATTTTGGGTCGGGCGCCTATATTCCTGTTGATTTTCATTTGCACGCCCCCTATTTCCTTCACGTTAAATTCTACATGTAAAATATGAAAAAAAAATCTTTATTCAAATTGGAAAATTGAATAATTATCGTTCATTCCTAACCATTCAACCCTCTTTATAATAGATGGTTGAAGGAGGAAATCGCAAATACATATTTTCTTTATTTTTGCACTGGGCTCGCGTCCCTCCCTGGAAATTACTCACGCCCCCAATAGGAGGGGGCCCGCCCCCAGTTAAGCGCTGCTCTAGACAGAGGAAGAGGTTATTAGACGAGTCATTCTCGTCTTATTACGTCCATACAGACAGCAATTTCTTCTGAACCAACTGTGTTCTCTGCCTGCGTCTGTCTCTCGTATTTCTCTTCTTCCAATCATAGTATATTTTGCTCTGTATTCTTTTATTTATTCTTTACTTTCCTTGTTACACATTAGCCAAGGATTATTTTTTCTTTATCTTTTTTTTTTCTCTTCTTAATCATCATTATGTTTCCTCTCCTGGAATATCCTTCATAAAGGAACTTTATTCACTAATTAAACAAAGAGAAAATATAATAAAGAATGGGGAATACAGGGAATAGAGAGAATGGATAATATAGGTGGGAGGAAATGAGAATATGAGGGGAAATTGACAAGACAAGTGAGACTAATCGATCACCACTTTAGTAGCAACATACTCATGGATCACCACTTTAATAACAACATACTCGTGGATCACCACTTTAGTAGTAACATGCTCAAAGATCACCACTTTTGTAAAATACTCATGGATCGCCACTTTAATAACAACATACTCATGGATCACCACTTTAGTAGTATCATACTCATGGATCACAACTTTAGTATCATACTCATGGATCACCACTTTAGTAGTATCATACTCATGGATCACCACTTTAGTAGTAACATACTAATGGATCACCACTTTAGTAGTATCATACTCATGGATCACCACTTTAGTAGTATCATACTCATGGATCACCACTTTTGTAGTAACATACTCATGGATCACCACTTTAGTATCATTCTCATGGATCACCACTTTAGTAGTATCATACTCATGGATCACCACTTTAGTAGTAACATATTCATGGATCACCACTTTAGTAGTAACATACTACTAAAGTGGTGATCCATGAATATGTTACTACTAAAGTGGTGATCCATGAGTATGATTAGTAGTATCATACTCATGGATCACCACTTTAGTAGTAACATATTCATGGATCACCACTTTAGTAGTATGTTACTACTAAAGTGGTGATCCATGAATATGTTACTACTAAAGTGGTGATCCATGAGTATGATACTACTAAAGTGGTGATCCATGAGAATGATACTAAAGTGGTGATCCATGAGTATGTTACTACTAAAGTGGTGATCCATGAGTATGTTACTACAAAAGTGGTGATCCATGAGTATGATACTACTAAAGTGGTGATCCATGAGTATGATACTACTAAAGTGGTGATCCATGAATATGTTACTACTAAAGTGGTGATCCATGAGTATGATACTACTAAAGTGGTGATCCATGAATATGTTACTACTAAAGTGGTGATCCATGAGTATGTTACTACTAAAGTGGTGATCCATGAGTATGATACTACTAAAGTGGTGATCCATGAATATGTTACTACTAAAGTGGTGATCCATGAGTATGATACTACTAAAGTGGTGATCCATGAGAAAGATACTAAAGTGGTGATCCATGAGTATGTTACTACAAAAGTGGTGATCCATGAGTATGATACTACTAAAGTGGTGATCCATGAGTATGATACTACTAAAGTGGTGATCCATGAATATGTTACTACTAAAGTGGTGATCCATGAGTATGATACTACTAAAGTGGTGATCCATGAATATGTTACTACTAAAGTGGTGATCCATGAGTATGTTACTACTAAAGTGGTGATCCATGAGTATGATACTACTAAAGTGGTGATCCATGAATATGTTACTACTAAAGTGGTGATCCATGAGTATGTTACTACTAAAGTGGTGATCCATGAGTATGTTACTACTAAAGTGGTGATCCATGAGTATGATACTACTAAAGTGGTGATCCATGAATATGTTACTACTAAAGTGGTGATCCATGAGTATGTTACTACTAAAGTGGTGATCCATGAGTATACTACTAAAGTGGTGATCCATGAATATGTTACTACTAAAGTGGTGATCCATGAGTATGTTACTACTAAAGTGGTGATCCATGAGTATGTTACTACTAAAGTGGTGATCCATGAGTATGTTACTACTAAAGTGGTGATCCATGAGTAACATACTCATGGATCACCACTTTAGTAGTAACATACTCATGGATCACCACTTAGTAGTAACATACTCATGGATCCCCACTTTAGTAGTAACATATTCATGGATCACCACTTTAATAACATAGTCATGAATATATTCAGAAGAGTAGTAAACAAACTTTTACATCACTAAAATTTATCCAGACTGACAAAAAAAGGGTGAAACGAGGAGTATTTACGAGAGCATGAAAATCACTAAGGTGTTAAATCTGTGTTAAATCCGAGTCCATTACAATGGTAGTGAGCAGCGAGGCCTGGACACCACCTCCCAGGTCGGCACATAAACCAGTGCGTCCCACCGTGAATCATAATGAACTATGTTTAACTAATTAATTAAATTTTACGACGGAATAATGTATGTCACCACCCATCCCAAGATAATTAGCTAAGTTGGTAATGGGAGAGCTCACAACCCCTATGAATTAAATAGCTTTCTAAAACTTTTCTTGAGGAGGGGGAGGAGAAAGTATAGTAGGTGAGAGGAGGGAGTTGTGGTACAAGAGAAAGTTTGTCTTGGTAAGGTTTCCTGCTGCTGCTGCTGCTGCCTCACATTAGAAGCATTTATCAATGACAGTGATCAATAAGGAAATATTTCGAAGACAATAGTACGTGTGTATGCACATCCTGACTCCCAGTCCTTCCCTCTCTTCCAATCCCGACACTAAATAATAATAATTTCAAAGGAATCAGGTTCTCGAAGATAAGTTCACAACTGCTAGAAGGGAATTCATGTAAAGTGAGGGCATCACATTTTCTTGATTTTAATTATTTATCGATTGAGGTAAATAATTAAAATCAAGGAAGGTTCCTTGATGCTGGTGAGGGGCTCTTGATTTAGGGAATTGGATCTGTGCTCCAGTTCCCCGAATTAAGCCTGAAAGCCTTCCACATCCCCCCTCCAGGCGCTGTATAATCCTCCGGGTTTAGCGCTTCCCCCTTGATTATAATAATAATAATATCGATTGAGGTGGAAATATATATTAATATAAATATTTAATAAAAGTGGTATACAACAAAAGTATGTTACTTAAATGAAACGAAAAATAAAAAGGAAAATACCATGAGAATCTGGCTAGAACTGAGTCGCATCATTCACTCGACGCTCCACGCAACAATCTGGCAAAGGTACTACTTATTTGTATTGTAAAATATTTATATTATCAAGATAAGAATTATGAAGACACAATATATTGAAGACGTCAAATTTGGACATTCTCACATCATCCAGCATAATAACAATGATTACAAGCCAGTTAAAATGACGGCAGTTTAAAGATGAACTGAGAATAAAGTGTTTTTATGCACGTATATGAACATTAAAAATATGATGAACTCGCTGGAACAAATCACCAGTTTGGAAATACTAATCGGACGATGCTTCCGTCCTTCACGCTTTTATATTGTGGGTTTGTGATGTGTTTGCTTTAAAGCACAAATTATGATATTGTCTTATAAACCAACATTTTTTTTAAACAAGCACAGAAGGAAGACATTAGTAAAATAGCTCAAACGAGAAAACACGAAATCTACCATCTAAAGGATGTTTTGTAATAATAAAAACTGAATTAAGTCTCATTTAATTCAGGTTCATTTTCGCGGACTTGTGCTCTCTCTCACTCACACAAGGGGGTCAAAAGCTGTGACTCGACCCCTGCAACCACAACTAGGTGAGTGTACACACACACACACACACACACATGTACTAACACGTAAGTGACACTACCAGAGAGAGAAAAGAGAGGATCAACCAGCGAGACTGGACCTGGTATTCACCTTGAGTAGTGCAGATATTGAGGACATCACACATGAAAGACCCCTCGGGGCCAGCGATCATGTGGTTTTAAGATTCGAATACACAATGGAGTTACAAGTGGAGGGGGAAGCAGGAAGAGCCGGACGAATGAAGCCAAACTACAAGAAGGGAGACTACGTGGGAATGAAGACCTTCCTGAACGGGGTTCAATGGGACAAAGAACTGACAGTGAAGTTAGTAAACGAGATGATGGAATATGTGACAACAATATGCAAGGAAAGTGAGGAGAGGTTTGTACCCAAGGGTAACAGGAATAATGAAAAAGCCAGGATGAGTCCATGGTTCACCCAAAGGTGCAGAGGCACCAAAACCAAGTGTTCTAGGGAATGAAAGAAGAATAGAAGGTAAAGGACCCAGGAGAATAAGGAGAGCAGTCGTAGAGCCAGAAATGAATATGCACAAGAAAGAAGGGAAGCCCAGTGACAATATGAAAATAACACAGTAGCGAAAGCCAAATCTGACCCAAAGCTGTTGTACAGCCACATCAAGAGGAAAACAACAGTCAAGGACCAAGTAATCAGGCTAAGGAAGGAAGGAGAGATCACAAGAAATGACCGAGAAGTATGTGAGGAACTCAACATGAGATTCAAAGAAGTGTGACACAATACATACAACCGAGGAAGAAATGAAGAGGCTGCTGAGCAAGCTAGACACTTCAAAGGCGATGGGGCCGAATAACATCTCTCCATGGGTCCTGAGAGAGGGAGCAGAGGCGCTATGTTCACCCCTAACAACAATATTCAACACATTTATCGAAGCGGAGATTACCTGAAGTATGGAAGACAGCAAATGTAGTCTCAATTTTTTAAAAAGGAGACAGACAAGAAGCACTAAACTACAGACCAGTGTCACTGACATGTATAGTATGCAAAGTCATGGAGAAGATTATCAGAAGAGTGGTGGAACACCTAGAAATAAATGAGCTTATCAACAACAGCCAACACGGTTTCAGGGACGGTAAATCCTGTGTCACAAACCTACTGGAGTTCTGTGACAGGGTGACATCAGTAAGACGAGAGATAGAGGGGTGGGTAGATTGCATTTTCTTGGACTGTAAGAAGGCGTTTGACACAGTTCCACACAAGAGATTAGTGCAAAAACTGGAGAATCAGGCAGGGATAACAGGGAAAGCACTACAATGGATTAGAGAAAACCTGTCAGGAAGACAGCAGCGAGTCATGGTACGTGGCGAGGTGTCAAAGTAGGCGCCTGTGACGAGTGGGGTTCCACAGGGGCCGGTCCTAGGACCGGTGCTGTTTCTGATATTTGTGAACGACATGACGGAAGTAATAGACTCCGAAGTGTCCCTGTCTGCAGATGTGAAGTTGATGAGAAGAATTCAATCTGACGAGTACCAGGCAGAACTACAAAGGGATCTGGACACTCTGCAGGCCTGGTCTAGAAATTGGCTCCTGGAGTTCAACTCCATCATGTGCAAAGTCATGAAGAGTGGGAAAGGGTAAAGACCGCAGACGGAGTACAGTCTAGGGGGCCAGAGACTACAAACCTCACTCAAGGAAAAAGATCTTGGGATGAGTATAACCCCAGGCACATCTCCTGATGCGCACATCAACCAAATAACTGCTGAAGCCTATGGGCGTCTAACAAAAGTAAGAACAGCATTCTGCCATCTTAATAAGGAATCGTTCAGAACCCTGTACGCTGTGTACGTTAGGCCCATATTGGAGTATGCGGCACCAGTTTGGAACCCACATCTAACCAAGCACGTAAAGAAACTACAGAAAGTGCAACAAGACTAGTCCCAGAGCTAAGGGGTATGTCCTACGAGGAGAGGTTAAGGGAAATCTACCTGACGATACTGGAGGACAGGAGAGAGAGAGGGGGGACATGATAACGACATATAAAATACTGAGAGAAATTGACAAGGTGGACAGAGACAAAATGCTCCAGAGATGGGACACAGCAACAAGGGGACACAGTAGGAAGTTGAAGACACAGATAAATCACAGGGATGTTAGGAAGTCTTTCTTCAGTCACAGAGTAGTAAGGAAGTGGAATAGTGGAGGCAGTATCCATTCATAGCTTTAAGCAGAGGTATGATAAAGCTCATGGTGCAGAGAGAGTGACCCAGTAGCGGCCAATGTGGAGGCGGGGCCAGGAGCTATGAATCGATCCCTGCAACCACAACTAGGTGAGTACAACTAGGTGAGTACACACACACACACACACACACACACACACACACACACACTTTTTAAGGCCATATCGACCATGGACTTGCCTGATACAACTTTCTCAGCATTTTGAAAATCAGTTGGATGGTTAAAATCTCTCACATGAATAAATAGAGCATTGGAATCTTTTCCAGTTCCAATGCTATATTTATGTTGTTTTAATCTTAGTTCGAGACTTTTCCAGTTTGACCGTAATAAACTTTATCGCAAATTTTACAAGGAATCTTATAGACATCCGTCAGCATTTTGGGGGGACTTCATCAAAAGTTTTTTTTACTTCATCAAGATCTTTAAATACAACTTTGATGTTTAAAGTCTTAAGAAGAGAAGGCATATCAACCAAGTTTTCATGGCAAGGGAGAACCAGCATATCACATGCTTACTGTAATCTTATTGCATACACACACACACACGCATATTCAACAAATAAGCAAAGTATCAACCTCTCCAGATAAAGCTCCCGAAAATATCTGGGTGTTGAACCACCCCAGATATTCCCTAAGCCACTCGCCAGGTCAGAAGGAACAATGAGTCTTCTATCTTTTCCCAAGATGCTACAAAACAGCAGGAAATAATAAGATTAAAACATATCATACAAATGTATATGTTGGAGCTCTTCAGTATGACTGGGATTCGATTACACGGAAGACCAGTCTTAAAACATACTAGCCAGTTCATTAAACAATGTACCATGCCAGTCTGATAACATTCTCCCAACTAAGTGTATCACACCAAGAAGGTTAACATGTGCCCTAATCTGACCACAGCGGGAGACGAAGATAGTAATAAAAGCAAAAGCAACATATTAAATGAAAGATTAGCTGATGTCGCCACATATTAATTATAACAAAAGCAAAACTAATAGGAACTGTAACAAATACGATGTTCTCAGTTGAATACTAAATAAAGTAATGGGTAAACTAGAGGTAGATGAATGGCACTGTTAATCAGTATCTTCGAGACGGGCGGAACGGAGAGTGTACCCCCTGGTCATGAATGTGAGCAGGGGAACACTCCGCGTAGCGCCCTAAGGTAATAGCAAATATATTCTACAATCCACCACCAAAGAAAAGGAGCCAGAGACAGGAGTATGAAGGAACACGCACACATGTGCAACACATGCAAGCTTATATACACATGCCACAAAAACAGACAGAGTCACCAATGACAAAAGACTGTCACTTGATCACTGGCCAACTTACATAGATGTATGGAAACAGAAATAATAAAAGCATAGAGAAAAATCATCGAAATTTATTGAGACCACAGAGGGTGTTCACTCTACAGCAGGGTGTCCCACTCGCTCTGCTTGGCCTTTGCACTGAGCTCAACATCTGGTACCTGGATGATGGCACTCTGGCAGGTACTGAAGAGTCACTGCTAGATGATCTATAACTGGTGAAGACACAGGGAGAAGCCTTGCGACTCATCCTCAATCCCTCCAAGTGTGAAATCATCAGAACGAGCCAGGAAATAATCAGTGCTGTGTGAACAATCCTCCCTGAAGTCTCTACTACCACTCCACCCAAGAGTACCCTCTTGGGAGCACTCGTGGGTCATCAGGCCGTCGACACAGTCCTCAAGAACAAACTGAATGGTCTGAAGAGAATGGAAGAGAGAATAAGAGATCTTGATGCCCATGATGCCCTGTATCTTCTCACAAGGTGTCTTACTCTGCCAAGACTCACTTTCTGAGGTGTGGACCCTCTTTTGACAGCCCAACACTCAACGAATATGACTCATTCCTAAGATCAATCTTTACATAGGCACTGAATATGTCACTGGAAGATCAGCAATGAGATCAGGCAGTCCTCCTAGTGCGGCTGGGAGGTAAAGCGGTGCACAAAGAAACGCAGGTAGCTTTACCTGCATTTCTGTCTTCGTGTTTGGCTTCAAGTGGACTAGACAAGGAGATTATCCCCGAACACTTGAGAGGTATGGTAGGAGCTCAAGACCCCAGGTTCATTGAAGCAGCCGTGTGGTGGGACACCCATGCAAACTCCTCCAGTAGACCAGCCCCTCCCAAAGAGCACAAACAGCCCCACAGAGACCAACCGAACATGGAAAAAATCGCCAACACGATGCTCACCAACGCTTCAGGAAAGGACAAAGCTCGTCTCCTAGCGGTGAAAGCACCACATTCAGGAGATTTCCTTTTATCTGTTCCCAGTTCCTCTTTGGGCACAAGACTCGACCCACAGGCCATTCAGATTGGTGTTGCTCCTCAAATGTGAAGGTATATGGGGTTTAGGTTAGTGTGTGTGTGTGTGTGTGTGTGTGTTACACAAACTTTCACTAGACCTGTGTCTATGACGTGTGTTAATTTTAATATCTAATTGCCCGGATGTTTCTGTTTTTCAGGTAAGTGAGAGTCAGTCATCATCTAGGTACAAGGAGCTCGCAAGATCTACTCCAGCAAGGTACTGTATATTATTTCATTTATATATCCAGGATCATTATTTAAAATGTTTTTCGAAACTCTATACCTTTGTGTTTCTGTTAAGTAAAATACTGTTATAGCCCTACAGTGACGGTGAGTGATGAACACACCATAAATAACACACGTCTTACCTGACTTGCGTATGTTCATCAAAAATATTTATGTATGATATTCAAATTGTAGAAACTCTTGCTCACGTGTCTAAGATTTTTATATGATCCAACATTTTCCATGAGAGAAGAGGTAGAAAATATACATTTGTCGTTTTTGTTAGCATAGTCAATAAAACTTCTGAACTTCTAGGAACGCCTGAGAGCACTTGCTACCTACTCTCTGGAACATGGAAGAAATACTGAAATAAATACAAGAGGAAAAATACCCGAGAATTAGACTCCTGATCTTCAGATTACCAAAACTTACTGGACAGAAATATGAATGTAAAATCACAGAGAAAAAGCCTAAGTGTTATAGGCATAATATTCTTGGTCATAAACTTCAATTACTACCTTCCATTATGGTGCGGTTTTCAAAATAAAACCGAAAAATAAAGTATAGCATCCATAGTAGTAGCCACAAAGTATAGCATCCAGAGAAGCCATAAAGTATAGCATCCAGAGTAAAAGCCATTAAGTATAACACCTATAGTAGTAGCCATAAAGTATACCTGGAGAGAGTTCCGGGGGTCAGCGCCCCCGCGGCATCCAGAGTAGAAACCATATAGTATAGCAGCCAAAGTAGTAGCCATAAAGTATAGCATCCGGAGTAGAAGCCATAAAGTATAGCATCCAGAGTGGTAGCCATAAAGTGTGGCATTCAGCAGAGTAGTAGCAAAAAAGTGTGGCATCCAGAGTAGAAACCATATAGTATAGCATCCAGAGTAGTAGCCATAAGGTATTGAATCCAGAGTAGAAACCTAATCGACACGAGTCACTGGATTGCACAGACTTTTTTTTTTTTTTATTGAGCTGAAGGCTGCAGCTACCTAGCTGCCGGTCATTTAGACAACAATCCCAAGAACAGACAAAATAATAATAATAATAATTTGCAAACAAATTAAATTTAGCATTTTTGAATGGCAGCGAATGAAGGTAAGAAAATATAAGATCTCAGGACCACCAATTAAATTTCAGAATTATGCAGCGAGTCAAAAGCGTTGTAATCACTATTAAAGAAAAGCTGAAGGTGATTCCCTGCTTTATAGGCTATAATAAATGATGAATGACGACTGAATAGAGGAAGCAGAGCCACTGTGCTATAAGTGAACGTTATGACCTGGCATCTTGATTGAACTCCAAGACACGTGATCCTTATTATTATTATTATTATTTTTTTAGTATTATCTAACAATACTGTTGATAACTCGTAGTTAATCGACTGTTATGGGTCACGTCCTTTGAAGAATTTAAGGATCCAACAGAAATAAGCTTCACCCCTTGGCTTTCGTTGGTTATTCAAGGTTATTAACCCTTCTGTATTTGATTTCCTCTATGTCTATAACACTTAAAAAAAAAAAAAGACCAGAGTTAGTTTTGCTGGCTCAATTTTTCCTCTTCACTTTGTAGTATTTAACACATTAGCTCTACAATTTTCCATTACTTCCGATTTTCTCTCCTTGCCTGACGACCAGTGCGACAAACCGAGAAGCAGGTATAAAATTACTTAAAACAGAGGAAATACTTATATATATTAGACTGTTTCTCTCTGGACAAAAGGGAAGATCAGGTCACAGGTTGAGTCGAGGGAGCAGAGCCTTGGGTGGGATGCTAGCAATACATAGGTGAGCTGGAGGTTGTAATAGGCTGAAAGTACATTGACTCTGTTGTCCGGTGTTGTACAACTTAATGACGGGTAGCCTCCAGACACTTTCTTCTTATCCTGGGTTAGAAAGAAGGCATTTATCTAGTTCTTTCTTGTAGTAAAGGGGAAGGGATGGAGGAGTATATTCATATTTAAGATTCTAATTGCTTTCCTTATTGGCAACGTCTAGCTTTGGTAGGAAATGTGGGCAAAAGGTAAGCTGGTGGGGAGGTAGATTGAGGTATATGGTTGCAAAGAATAGTGTAAGTGGGAGAAGGGTGGCCTATTTTTTTTTAGAATGTTTAACCTTTTAGATCACTCAGTACTGTTGACAATAAAAATTATACAACAATCCAAGCATTCATAGTAAAATCACAAGAATAAGAGAACTCACAGCACATATTATAACACCGTAAATTAAAAACAAAGTTAAACATCCATTTAAACTGCGAATATAAAAAAAAAAAAATCACAGCTGAAGTACAGACTAGTGTTACTCCTGTCAATGGTATACACCTTGGTAATAAATACCGACAAGTTGGTTTAGAAAGACACGTAAGCAAACACTATAACATATTTATTAGAAAACGTTTCGGTCCTGGGACCTTGATCACTTCTAATAAATATGCTATAGTGTTTGCTTACGTGTCTTTCTAAACCAACTCCTGTCAATCTCTGACAAGATCCTTGAGACAATCTGATGGCAAATGAAAGTTTATCGACTACGACTCACTTCTTTGTGAACGTCAATATGCCCAGAATCCCATGCATATACAGATGACTGCGCATTAACATTTACTTATCTAAGAGAAGAAATGCCAGCTGCTCTACGCTACTTCAATTACCAGCTTACAGCTATATCAGCCTAGGGTAAATAAAGGCAGGTAACACAAATGATGATGCTCTCTAAGCACCATGATGGTAATGCTGGAGCAGTGGTTAAGTATGAATGGAAGAGTGTTGGTACCTGGGGACGAAGTTGATATCATTGGGGTGAAATTAGACTCCAAACTGACCATGAAGAACCACGTTGTAAACCTGTCAAGCAAGGCGGCCAGGAAGCTTACTGCTCTTCGACGTATCTCTCAGCTCAGTGGTGACGTGTACTTAGCTCTGTGAAGACCTGTTTGTGTGCTCTTGAGTGGTGACCTGTACTTAACTCTGTGAAGAAGTGTCTTGTTTGCTCCCGTGGACTGAACCAAGATGCCCTCCATCGAGCAACTTTACCAGCAACTTAAGGAAGAATTGAAGGCAGCGAAGATGGAGATACGGCGATTGACCGAGGAAAACAAGAGGATTCGTAGTAGTCCTCCTGTTTCGAGTCCTCAGGTCAAGAAGGGATCGTGGTCAGTGTCTGGACAGCAGGGGACGACGAAGTTGACGATCAAGAAGACGAATGGAAAGCCAGAAACGATGAAGAAGAAAGAGACTGCTGTGGAAACTCCCGTGGAAACCTCCAACGCATTCTCGGTGCTACCCGACGAATGTGAGTCTACTACTGGGATCGTCACGACGAACGACAAGGAAGGTAAGAATATTGTTGTTGTTGGGGATAGCCAGGTTAGATACATGGATAGGGCATTCTGCTTGAAGGACAGGAGTAGGAGACAAAGGGTATGCTTTCCTGGGGCTGGGATGGAGGACATTGTTAGCCGGCTTGACAACATCATGAACGGTAATGGGATCAATCCTATTATTTGCCTCAGTGCTGGAGGCAATGATGTAGGCAAGCGTAGAAGTGAGGATTTAGTTAGAAAGTTCAGGACAGCTATAGACATGATTAGGAAGAAGGGGGGGCGCCCTGTTATATGTGGCATTTTGCCAAGAAGAGGTGTTGGTAATGAATGGTTGTCCAGAGCAATTGGTATTAATTGTTGGCTGGATAAACACTCTAAGGATAATGCAGTACCATTCATTGACAACTGGGACAACTTCTATGGCCGAAATGACATGTATGCCAGGGATGGGGTTCACTTATCCAGGGCAGGTGTGGGTTTTCTTGCTAACTCAGTTGAGGGGGTTGTTAGGACTTTAAACTAGGATTAGTTAGAGGTATGGGTTTAGAAATGATTAATAATGAGTATGGATATATTGACTTATGCTCTGATATTAAGAATCTTTATAGTAACTGTCATGGAGTAACTCTGGGTAATGATAATTTCAGAAATTGTGTAAAAACAAAGATGAATATGAAAAATGTGCAGAAGAAAAAACATATGATGGTATTTTATGCTAACAGTCGAAGTGCAAGAAATAAAATTAATGAACTACGTTTGGTAGCATGTGCTGGGAACTTTGATATCATTGCATTAACTGAAACGTGGTATGATTTAAAGAGTCGGGATATGACTGCTGAGTGTAATATTCAGGGATTTAAGTTATTCAATGTGGATAGATGTAATGGGAAGGGGGGAGGAGTTGCATTGTATGTTCGAGAAAATATTAATTGTTGCATAAAAAAAGGTATAAAAATAGATGGAGCAGTAACAGAGTCTGTTTGGGTAGAGTTCGTGGAGGGTCAAGAAAAACTAATTCTAGGTGTAATATACCGACCTCCAGGCTTGGATCACGATAGAGGGAGACTTCTTTGGGACGAAATTGTTAGGGCTTCTGGACACAGTAACGTAGTCATAGTAGGGGATTTTAACTTTAGCCAAATTGACTGGAATTCTTTGACAGGTAATCTAGAGTCCAGTGACTTCATGGAAACAGTTCAGGACTGTTTTCTGAAACAGAGTGTAACTGAACCTACCAGGGGTAATAATTTGCTAGACCTAGTCTTGTCAAATAAGGAAACACTAGTGAATAATCTGGAGATCACTGAAGAGCTTGGCGCAAGTGATCACAAATCCATCACCTTCAGCATTAATTGGGAATGCAAGAATAATGATAATACAGTAAAAATCCCCGATTTTCGTTCTGCCGATTATAATGGACTTAGGGAACATCTGTCTAATCTTGATTGGGGTTATCTAGCTAATGATTTTATTGACGATAATCATACTTATGAATATGAAGGGATCTGCTTTTATGATTGTTTTCTTAATAATGTACACAGTGCCCAGAGTATATACATTCCCCAGAGAGAAATTAGGTCTAATAATAACGATCCCAAATGGGTTAACAGGAGGTTAAAGCATCTATTAGGGGAGAAAAGGGGAATTTATAGGCGCATCAGAAGAGGAGAGGTTAACCTTACTGACCAATATGTTCAGCTTAAAAGAGAAGTAAAAAAGGCGATTAGAAAGGCTAAACGTGACTATGAAATTAGAGTCGCTAATGAATCAAAGACTAATCCAAAGGGGTTCTTTCAAGTGTATAGGACGAAAGTGAAGGAAAAAGTAGGACCTCTGAAATCTGGGAATGGACAGCTGACGGATAATGAACTGGAAATGTGTTCCTTATTTAATGACTATTTTTTGTCAGTTTTTACACAGGAAGATGTAAATGAGATTCCAGTAATTAACAATTATTTAGTTGTAAAGTAAAAGGACACAAGTGCAACTAATGTGACATTTATTGTGGCAACGTTTCGCTCTCCAGGAGCTTTATCAAGCCATTACAAACAATACATGGACACAGAGGGTATATAAAGGCTCAGAGTGAGGTGAATACTAGTTAGGTACCATTTCGATGTTCACTAGTGGTAGTAGTAGTAGTAGTAGTGGTAGTGACAAAAGTAATACAATATGGTAGAGCAATTAATTCGTACATGAGTAAAAGGATATAAAAGCTATTACTTGGGTAACATAAAAATAGGTTGGACAAATATAAACTGGAATGAGGCAGCTTGTTTCAGTGTTCACTCTCTGTGCTTTGTGTAGTATAACAGGAGAGACTATGTGATGGCAGGGTTCACTGTTTTCAGGAGGATTCTTGCTAAGATTTCGGAGATGGTGAAGCTGCCGTTGTTTTGTTTAATTGTATTCGAAACAGCGATCAGTGCTGATTCAAGGCACTTGCGTGTGCGGAAATTATTTTCTTTTATCACTAATTGGGCGTCTCTGAATTTCATAAGATGATTGGTGGAATTTCGGTGTTGTACACAGGCGTTGTTTAAGTTGTCGTTCCTACATGCGTATATGTGTTCATTGAGGCGGGTGTCGAGGTTTCTTGCTGTTTCACCTACGTAGATCTACGTAGGTGAAACAGCAAGAAACCTCGACACCCGCCTCAATGAACACATATACGCATGTAGGAACGACAACTTAAACAACGCCTGTGTACAACACCGAAATTCCACCAATCATCTTATGAAATTCAGAGACGCCCAATTAGTGATAAAAGAAAATAATTTCCGCACACGCAAGTGCCTTGAATCAGCACTGATCGCTGTTTCGAATACAATTAAACAAAACAACGGCAGCTTCACCATCTCCGAAATCTTAGCAAGAATCCTCCTGAAAACAGTGAACCCTGCCATCACATAGTCTCTCCTGTTATACTACACAAAGCACAGAGAGTGAACACTGAAACAAGCTGCCTCATTCCAGTTTATATTTGTCCAACCTATTTTTATGTTACCCAAGTAATAGCTTTTATATCCTTTTACTCATGTACGAATTAATTGCTCTACCATATTGTATTACTTTTGTCACTACCACTACTACTACTACTACTACCACTAGTGAACATCGAAATGGTACCTAACTAGTATTCACCTCACTCTGAGCCTTTATATACCCTCTGTGTCCATGTATTGTTTGTAATGGCTTGATAAAGCTCCTGGAGAGCGAAACGTTGCCACAATAAATGTCACATTAGTTGCACTTGTGTCCTTTTACTTTACATATTGTCGGTAATTCTACCAACTTTATTACAATTATTTAGTTCCTGATGAATTTAAGTTAACTAATATTACTGTCACGAGGGACATGGTTATTAAACAGATAGACAAACTGAAACAAAATAAGTCCCCGGGACCCGATGAGTTGTTTTCAAGGGTACTTAAGGAATGCAAGATGGAGCTTAGTCAGCCATTAACGAGTGTATTCAATGCGTCCATCCTTACCAGTGTTGTGCCAGAGATGTGGAAGATGGCCAATGTGGTTCCTATATTCAAATCAGGAGATAAGTCCACTCCTTCAAATTACCGTCCAATAAGCCTGACATCTATAGTGGGCAAGTTATTAGAATCAATTATAGCTGACATTATCAGAAGTCACCTTGAAGAGCATAACTTGATAAATGAATCTCAGCATGGATTCACGAGAGGTCGTTCCTGCCTGACAAACTTACTGACGTTCTTCAATAGAACATTTGAGGCAGTTGACAGTGATAAGGAATATGATATTGTTTATTTGGATTTTAGTAAAGCCTTCGACAGAGTACCTCACAAGAGACTCTTAAGAAAAGTGGCAGCTCATGGTATAGGAGGTAAAGTTCTAGCATGGATTGAGGCATGGCTTACCAATAGAAAGCAGAGAGTTACCATTAATGGAGTGAAATCTGAATGGGGATTAGTCACTAGTGGCGTTCCACAAGGATCAGTTTTAGGCCCTCTCTTGTTCATAATTTACATTAATGACCTTGATGAAGGGATTACTAGTGACATGAGTAAGTTTGCTGATGATACAAAGATAGGCCGTATAGGTAAGACACATATGCAACAGTTAGACAACTTTATTCCGAAACGTTTCGCCTACACAGTAGGCTTCTTCAGTCGAATACAGAAAGTAGGCAGGAACAGTAGAGATGTGAAGACGATGTAATCAGTCCATCACCCTTAAAGTCGTAGAATTTGAGGTTGTCAGTCCCTCGGCCTGGAGAAGTTCAGTTCCATAGATAGTTCCTGACTATGGAACTGAACTTCTCCAGGCCGAGGGACTGACAACCTCAAATTCTACGACTTTAAGGGTGATGGACTGATTACATCGTCTTCACATCTCTACTGTTCCTGCCTACTTTCTGTATTCGACTGAAGAAGCCTACTGTGTAGGCGAAACGTTTCGGAATAAAGTTGTCTAACTGTTGCATATGTGTCTTACCTAACAACCTGTCGGTATTGTATACCATTTTGATGTTCATAGGCCGTATAATTCACTCTGAGGAGGATATCAATGAACTCCAGGACGATTTGAACAAATTAATGTCTTGGTCTGAGAAATGGCAGATGAAGTTTAATGTGGATAAGTGTAAGGTACTTGCCCTTGGTAATGAAAATAACCCTCGAAGCTATAATCTAGGTGAAGTAGAGCTTGGTTGTACAGAATGTGAAAAAGACTTGGGAGTCATGGTAAGCAGAAATCTAAAGCCAAGACAGCAGTGCCTCAGTGTGCGCAACAAGGCCAACAGATTGCTTGGATTTATCTCAAGAAGTATAAGTAACAGAAGTCCAAAAGTTATTTTACAGCTCTATACATCACTAGTGAGGCCTCATTTAGATTATGCTGCTCAGTTTTGGTCCCCTTACTACAGGATGGACATAGACTCATTAGAGAACATACAGAGAAGAATGACTAAAATGATTTACTGTGTAAGGAACCTCCCGTATGAAGATAGACTTAAAGCCTTAAATCTCCACTCTCTGGAGAGGCGTAGAATGAGGGGAGATATCATTGAAGTGTATAAGTGGATGACGGGCATAAACAAGGGAGACATTAATAAAGTACTGAGGGTGTCGAACCAGGTAAGAACCAGGAATAATGGATTTAAGTTGGATAAATTTAGATTTAGAAAGGACATAGGTAAGTACTGGTTTTCTAACAGAGTTGTAGATGCGTGGAACAGTCTTCCCAGTGGGGTGATAGAGGCTAGGACCTTGGGTAGCTTTAAGAAGAGACTGGACAAATATATGAGTGGGAGGGGCTGGGTTTGATTGGTGAACATAAGAACATAAGAAAGGAGGAACACTGCAGCAGGCCTGTTGGCCCATACTAGGCAGGTCCTTTACAATTCATCCCACTAACAAACATTTGACCAACCCAATTTTCAATGCTACCCAAGAAATAAGCTCTGATGTGCAAGTCCCACTCAAATCCAACCCCTCCCACTCATGTACTTATCCAACCTAAATTTGAAACTACCCAAAGTCCTAGCCTCAATAACCCAACTAGGTAGACTGTTCCACTCATCAACTACCCTATTTCCAAACCAATACTTTCCTATGTCCTTTCTAAATCTAAACTTATCTAATTTAAATCCATTACTGCGGGTTCTCTCTTGGAGAGATATCCTCAAGACCTTGTTAATATCCCCTTTATTAATACCTATCTTCCACTTATACACTTCGATCAGGTCTCCCCTCATTCTTCGTCTAACAAGTGAATGTAACTTAAGAGTCTTCAATCTTTCTTCATAAGGAAGATTTCTAATGCTATGTATTAATTTAGTCATCCTACGCTGAATGTTTTCTAACGAATTTATGTCCATTCTGTAATATGGAGACCAGAATTGAGCTGCATAATCTAGGTGAGGCCTTACTAATGATGTATAAAGCTGCAGTATGACCTCTGGACTTCTGTTGCTTACACTTCTTGATATAAATCCCAGTAATCTATTTGCCTTATTACGTACGCTTAGGCATTGCTGTCTTTTTTTAAGGTTGCTGCTTACCATAACCCCCAAGTCCTTTTCGCAATCTGTATGGCTAAGTTCTAGAACATAAGAACATAAGAACATAAGAAAGGAGGAACACTGCAGCAGGCCTGTTGGCCCATACTAGGCAGGTCCTTTACAATTCATCCCACTAACAAACATTTGACCAACCCAATTTTCAATGCTACCCAAGAAATAAGCTCTGATGTGCAGGTCCCACTCAAATCCAACCCCTCCCACTCATGTACTTATCCAACCTAAATTTGAAACTACCCAAAGTCCTAGCCTCAATAACCCAACTAGGTAGACTGTTCCACTCATCAACTACCCTATTTCCAAACCAATACTTTCCTATGTCCTTTCTAAATCTAAACTTATCTAATTTAAATCCATTACTGCGGGTTCTCTCTTGGAGAGATATCCTCAAGACCTTGTTAATATCCCCTTTATTAATACCTATCTTCCACTTATACACTTCGATCAGGTCTCCCCTCATTCTTCGTCTAACAAGTGAATGTAACTTAAGAGTCTTCAATCTTTCTTCATAAGGAAGATTTCTAATGCTATGTATTAATTTAGTCATCCTACGCTGAATGTTTTCTAACGAATTTATGTCCATTCTGTAATATGGAGACCAGAATTGAGCTGCATAATCTAGGTGAGGCCTTACTAATGATGTATAAAGCTGCAGTATGACCTCTGGACTTCTGTTGCTTACACTTCTTGATATAAATCCCAGTAATCTATTTGCCTTATTACGTACGCTTAGGCATTGCTGTCTTGGTTTAAGGTTGCTGCTTACCATAACCCCCAAGTCCTTTTCGCAATCTGTATGGCTAAGTTCTACATTATTTAACTTATAAGTGCTAGGGTTATGGACACTTCCGAGCTTCAGAACCTTGCATTTATCTACATTGAACTGCATCTGCCACTTTTCTGACCAAGAGTAGAGTTTGTCTAAATCCTCCTGAAGTTCCCTAACATCTACGTTTG
The DNA here is from genome assembly GCF_038502225.1 of Cherax quadricarinatus. NCBI lineage: Eukaryota > Metazoa > Arthropoda > Malacostraca > Decapoda > Parastacidae > Cherax > Cherax quadricarinatus. The sequence goes on from NC_091331.1 coordinate 30,161,801, forward strand.
AATCAATTATCCTACCTATCTTCGTGTCATCGGCGAATTTGCTCATATCACTAGTAATTCCTTCATCAAGATCATTGATATATATTATAAACAACAACGGGCCCAAGACTGATCCCTGTGGAACGCCACTTGTTACTGATCCCCACTCGGATTTAACCCCATTTATGGACACTCTCTGCTTCCTGTCTGTGAGCCATGATTCGATCCACGAGAGCACTCTTCCCCCAATGCCATGAGCTGCTACTTTCTTCAACAGTCTTTGGTGCGGAACTCTATCAAATGCCTTACTAAAATCTAAGTAAATAATATCAAATTCTTTATCGTGGTCAACAGCCTCAAAAGCTTTACTGAAAAAAGTTAATAAATTAGTTAGACAAGACCGGCCTCTTGTGAATCCATGCTGAGTATCATTAATCAAGCTATGCTTATCGAGATGGCTTCTTATAATTTGAGCTATAATTGACTCTAGTAATTTGCCTACAATTGAGGTCAGGCTTATTGGGCGGTAATTTGACGGTAACGACTTGTCCCCTGTTTTAAAAATAGGAATTACATTAGCCATCTTCCACATATCAGACACTACACCTGTTTGAAGAGATAAATTAAAAATATTAGTTAATGGTTCACAGACTTCCATTTTGCATTCCTTTAGAACCCTTGAAAAAACCTCATCAGGACCCGGTGACTTATTTTGCTTCAGTCGGTCTATCTGCTTCACAACCATTTCACTAGTGACTATGATGTTACATAATTTATCTTCTTCTGGCCCACTATAAAAATTAATTACCGGAACACTACTAGTGTCTTCCTGTGTAAAAACCGAGAGAAAATAATTATTTAAAATCGAGCACATTTCATTCTCTTTGTCAGTAAGATGCCCATAGTTATTTTTAAGGGGACCTATCTTATCTCTGACTTTTGTTCTATATACCTGGAAAAAACTTTTTGGGTTAGTTTTAGAGTCCCTAGCAACTTTAATTTCATAGTCCCTTTTAGCTTTTCTTATCCCCTTTTTAATGTCCCTCTTAGTGTCAATATACTGATTCATAAGATGACCCTCGCCTCTTCTGATACGCCTATAAATTCCTTTCTTATGCCCTAGTAGATATTTCAGCCTATTATTCATCCATTTTGGGTCATTTCTATTTGATCTAATTTCTTTATAAGGGATAAATGTTCTTTGAGCAGCATGTACTGTGTTCAGAAAACTGTCATATTGATAGCTCTCTTCGTTACCCCAGTCAACAGATGATAAGTGTTCTCTAAGCCCATCGTAATCTGCTAAGCGAAAATCTGGGACTGTTACTGAGTTATCCCTACTATCATACTTCCATTCAATTCTAAATGTAATTGATTTGTGGTCGCTAGCACCCAGTTCTTCTGAAACTTCTAAATTATTAACAAGGGATTCATTGTTTGCCAGAACTAAGTCAAGCAGGTTATTACCCCTTGTAGGTTCTGTCACAAACTGCTTCAGAAAACAATCCTGAACTACTTCTAAGAAGTCGTATGATTCTAAATTCCCAGTCAAGAAATTCCAATCAATATGACTAAAGTTAAAGTCTCCTAGAATTACTACATTATCGTGCCTTGTGGCCCTAACAATTTCCTCCCATAGTAGTCTTCCCTGGTCCCTATCTAAATTTGGGGGACGGTATATCACACCTAAAGTTAATTTTTCATGCCCCTCTGAAAATTCTATCCAAACAGACTCTGTATGTGTTACTTCAGACTTAATACCCGTTTTAATGCAACAGTTCAAGCGATCTCGGACATACAATGCCACCCCACCCCCCTTCCCGATACTTCTATCTACTTGGAACAATTTGAAACCCTGAATGTGACATTCTGCAGGCATGTCCCGACTTTTTGAATTAAACCACGTCTCAGTAATGGCAAATACATCTATGTTACCTGCACTAGCAACTAGTCTCAACTCGTCCATCTTATTCCTAGCACTGCGACTATTTGTGTAATATATACTTAAGGACCCTCCTTTCTCTTTATCATTCCTGCTCCTTTCTGTTATTCCACTAAACCTATTACTGTCCTTGTCAATTAGTGCCACTGGCCTTCCGATATCCACCTCATTTTGCCTATTACTAGTTCTCCTAGTACTCATATTACTACCCTGAGACTTCACAGTTTTCCCGCAGAGACCCATACCACTAACTATTCCTAGTTTAAAGACCTAACAGCTCCCTCCACTGCGTTGGCCAGTGCTCCCACCCCACACCTAGACAAGTGAACCCCATCCCTGGCATACATGTCATTTCTGCCATAGAAGAGGTCCCAGTTGTCAATGAATGTTACCGCATTTTCCTTACAGTATTTGTCCAGCCAGCAATTGACACCAATTGCTCTGGACAACCATTCATTTCCAACTCCTCTCCTTGGCAAAATGCTACATATGACAGGTTTCCCACCCTTCTTCCTAATTATCTCTATTGCTGACCTATACCTGCTAATCAGGTCCTCACTCCTACGTCTGCCAACATCGTTGCCTCCAGCACTGAGACAGATAATAGGATTGCTCCCATTACCTCTCATGATGTCATCCAGACGGCTAACAATATCCTTCATCCCAGCCCCAGGAAAACACACTCTCTGCCTCCTACTCCTATCCTTCAAACAGAATGCCCTATCCATGTACCTAATCTGACTATCCCCAACAACGACAATGTTTTTACCTTCCTTGGCGTCGTCCGTAGTGATGCTCCGAGTAGTCGACTCACATTCGCCAGGTAGCATTACACCACTTGTAGAATTCGTCATGACGTTCTCGATGGTCTTCGTTGGGGTTTCTAGGGATGTCTTACTCACGTCTGCCAATGCTTCCTTGGTGCTCGTTGTGGCATTCCCAGTAGAACACTCACATTCGTCAGGTAGCACCGAGAATGAGTTGGAAGTTTCCACGGCAGTCTTCTGGTTTCTCGTTGTTTCTGCCTCTCCAACCGTTTTCTTAATCTTCAGCTTGGTTCCATGTTGCCCGGCCACTGACCAAGCTCCCCTCTTAACCTGGGGACTCACAACAGGAGGATTACTACGAATCCTCTTGTTCTCCTCCGTTAATCGCCGTATTTCCAGTTTAGCAACTCTGAGTTCTTCTCTCAGCTGCTGGTAAAGCTGCTCAAGAGAGGGCATCCTGGTTCAGATTCACAGAGAGCACACAAACAGGTCTTCACAGAGCTAAGTACACGTCACCACTGACTAAGTACACGTCCCTAACATCTACGTTTGAATCAATTATCCTACCTATCTTTGTGTCATCGGCGAATTTGCTCATATCACTAAGAACATAAGAAAGGAGGAACACTGCAGCAGGCCTGTTGGCCCCTCAAGATCATTGATATATATTATAAACAACAACGGGCCCAACACTGATCCCTGTGGAACACCACTTGTTACAGATCCCCACTCGGATTTAACCCCATTTATGGACACTCTCTGCTTCCTGTCTGTGAGCCATGATTTGATCTACGAGAGCACCCTTTCCCAAATGCCATGAACTGCCACTTTCTTTAGCAGTCTTTGGTGCTGAATTCTATCAAAAGCCTTACTAAAATCTAAGTAAATAATATCAAATTCTTTATCGTGGTCAACAGCCTCAAAAGCTTTACTGAAGAAAGTTTATAAATTAGTTAGACAAGACCGGCCTCTTGTGAATTTTGACAGAATAGAGATCAGAGCACGACGCCTCATCTCTCGCCTGGACCCAGCTTGGATAGATCTGTCATTTCAGCAAAGCCTTCAACACAGGAGGGATGTGGGCGGCCTTACTGTTATGTATAAGTCCAACGTTGTCCAAGTACCACACTTGGCTCCACTCCGTGGACAGGGAGAAGCGAGCTTCTACATCAAAAGACAGCAACTTAACTCTGTACCCTTCTCCAGGACATCGCTACATCTTAGATCATTTATTCCCAGAATGACTTGAGTCTTGAACATGTTCGTACAGTATAACGATATCAACGAATTAAAGTCAGCTGACCAAATGAAATTGCTGGCCCACAGATGGCTCCAACTTTATCCTGTTTCCTACCTGTATGTCTCATAACAATAAAAAAGGGCTTTTAAATGAGCTGATGTAGGTAAAAAAAAGGAGAGAGGAGGGAGAAGAGAGAGATGGGAAGAGAAAGAGGGAGGAGGAAAGAGAGTGCTGCAGTCCATTGGTTGCCCCAGTGTCCTGCCTGTCTGAAGAGCATGCCCCTTACACACCCATCAAGTCAACTTGAATGCAGTAATGAGGAGTCAGTCTATCAGCATCCTATCTGCCAACATCAGAGGTTTCATTACTATTACAACCCAGGGACAATAAGGCCTGTTATCCTGGGTGTAAGGGAGAGCAATAGTGGTTATTTACACATATGAACACTATATACAGTTGCAAAGGTATGTGTACAACACTGTTTAGGCAAGGCCAAGACACAGCCTGGAGACAGAATGGACCGTGCTCACCCAGCTCTAGTTTGGAAATGACAAGGGTAGACAGGTGGGTGGTGGCCACAACACCTCTACGTTTACCAGACCCACTTTCTCATTCGCTGAACCTGGGCTTCATTCTGCTTCAGCATAAATGGCAATATATTATAACTGCTGGGAACTTCAACCAACATCTTACACAGAGGGATTTTGATGATTTTCATGAGAAACTTTGTAGATTTCCCTACTCACGTCTCTGGCTCCTCCCTCAAACCCAGTAGTGAGTACAGTCACAGGACTGTCTTTGCAACAATGGAGATTCCAACAGAACGTGGGGAAAAATGTGCATGCACAACCTGGCAGTGGGAAAGAGGAAAGTCTCTCACCACCACACTGAAAATCCCCCACCACCCTACTGACAATCCCCCACCATCCTACTGGCAATCCCCCAGCCAGAGACTTCATCACTAGAAGGATGTGAGTGGCCTTGCTGAAATTTATGAAAAAGGCCAGTGTTAAAGAATTAGACTTGACTCCACATCGTGTTCAGCGAGAAGAGAAATGTTACATAACAAGACGGGCAGTGAAATGAACTTCATTTGAGATAATTCATTCCTAAAATGACATGAGTTTAGAACATGTTTGCATAGCAAAAAAACATTTATGAAATAAAGTTTATTGACCAAATGAAATCGAGGGTCCACGGATGGCCTCACCTTCATCCTGTTTCATTTTTGCATTTCTCAACAATATAAAAACTTTCAACTGAGGTAAGTAACAGCTCTCAGCTCGTAAATAAAAGTAGGAAATAATAATCTAACATGTGCAATCATTGTGTAAAAACAAGATATTGAGAGAGAGAGAGAGAGAGAGAGAGAGAGAGAGAGAGAGAGAGAGAGAGAGAGAGAGAGAGAGAGAGAGAGAGAGAGAAACCAACAACTTTCTCATGGAAAAGGTGAACTTCCTTCTTCTTCAACATCAGTATCAACATTTTATAATTTTTGATGACCTCAACCAACATCTTACAGAGGAACTTCCATATTTGACTGAAGAAGCGTATTAGAGTCAATAATAGCTGATATAAGAAGCCATCTTGATAACCATAATTTGATGAACAATAGCACTGGCCTGCATTTGGAATGCTTTTAATTTTTATTTTTATTCGTGGTTGCTGCCTTACATATTCTTGGGCTGCTGATTGTAAATATGTAAACCATTTTTCTCAATCACGTAACGATTTTGAATAAAATACAAATTAATGATATTAAAAAATATGAATTTTTAATAAATTCTTAATTTATTAAAATCAGGCAAGTAATCATGGAAAAGCACATTCTGTTAGTTTTAAGAACATATGAATTCCAAATCAACATGAATCAAATCAAATGACTTTCTTATAAAATTATGCTCCTAATGGTTAGTTTACATACTGAATCAAAGGAAGGAGGACCGCTTTGATTTTCGCTTGTGTTGTGCATCGAGACCATTAGCTTTCAATGACCAGCAGTAATCCGCCATCATGCTGACATTCCATTTGCCTTGGTATCGAGTTTCCATGGTGCAAATATCCTGATGGAACCGTTCTCCTTGTTCCTCACTGTAGTCCCCACAATTATTGGGAAAATAGTCAAGATGTGAGTGCAAAAAGTGCATCTTCAAACTCATTCTAGACCCAAGTTCTTGGAAACTTGAAATCAGGTCTTGGATAATTTTTTTGATATTCGTGGAAGCGCCTATTTTCCAGGAAGTTGTGGACAAGCTGCTTGAATGAAAACCAGGCATTCACCTCGACACCTATTAATGCTTCATCAAAATACTTGTCCTTCATCAGTTCCCGAATCTGAGGGCCAACAAAGATTCCTGGCTTTAGCTTGCCTTCACTTATACGAGGAAACTTTGACTCCAGGTACTTGAAAACAGTTCCATTCTTGTTCAGGGCCTTCACAAAATTTTTCATATGCCCTAATTTGATGTGGAGTTGTGGCAGAAGAATTTTCTTTGGGGTCAACTAGTGGCATAGTTTTCATGTTATGATTTCCGGGTAAGAAGCTGGTTCTTGGTGGCCCTTGTTTTTGTTCATAATGCTGGTTGTCTGCCCTACTATCCCAAAGACACAGAAAACAGGGATACTTGGTGTATCCGCCTTGTAAACCTAGTAGAAGAGCAGTAACTTTTAAATCACATATGAGAAAATTGTGATTCTGGTACTTGATTGCAGATATTAGTGTTTAGATATCTGCGTAAGTTTCTGACATTTGGACACTATGGCCAATTGGCACAGATGCAGCTGTATTGCCATTGTAGAGAAGTACAGCCTTTAAACTTTTTTTAGAAGAATCAATGAAGAGTCTCCATTCATCTGCTTTGTATTACATCTCTGTGTGTTCAATAAGGCCAGAAATATTTGAACAGAAAACTAAAGATTCCTCTTTGTCGAAGAACTGAGTGAATTCCGCTTCACAATGACGGTACCAAGCGAATGTTGTTCCAGGAGCTAGAAGCCTGTGTTCCTTCAGTCTACAGCCAAGTAACTATGCACTTTCTTTTGGAAGGTCTCTCACCAAGTCATTGAACTCAACCTGGTTGAAGGGTTTGGGATCGTCATTTCTTGGTGGTTCATAGTCTACTTCCATCTCCTTAGAATTACTGGTATCAAACTCTGATTAAATTTGCCATGTCTCAGGTGGCACTGGTACAGGAATATCTTCAGTGTGTGGAAAAGGGATTATTGCTGAAGGAATATTTGGGTATATTATGCGATCTTTAGTCTTCTTGTTGAATCCAGCTACTTTAGTCATACAAAAGTAACAGTCATCATGGTGGTTCATCTGCTCCCCCCATACCATTGATGCTCCAAAGGGCATACATTTAAGTTTTCCAACTGACCACATTTGGAGCTTACTGATGCAACTCTTGAAAGCTGTGTGTAGTGCAAATGGTTTGTCCTGGTCTCCAAGTTTGCAGACAAAATAAGCAAAGTAGCAGCGCTTCAATAAAGGAGTAATGTTGCTCCGGGAATCTGAAGGGGTGAATTGCCCGTCGACATAGCAAAATAGAATATGCCAGGTGAATTTATGCAGCCTCTAGACATAATAATCTGAAAATAAGGAAAAATTTATTAGATTTAACATTGAAGTCAGTATAAGGTAAGCATTTTAATTAGTAATATACCACTTTCTCATTTCCGTATAACTTGACGTTTCCGTATAACTTGACAACCTGATGTGATAGAGATAATAAAAAAACACAATGAATCACTATTTTTCATATATATATATATATATATATATATATATATATATATATATATATATATATATATATATATATATATATATATATTTACCGAAAAAGATACGATAGAGTCAATTAAAAATATCATGCAATCCAGTGTAATCAGCAGGGATTCACGAGGGGCCGTTCCTGCCTAACTAATTTACTTTCTTCAGCAAAGCTTTTGAGACTGTAGATGACAATAAAGAATTCGATATTATTTATTTAGATTTCAGTAAAACTTTTGATAGAGTACCGCACCGAAGACTTAAAGAAAGGGCAGCTCATAGCACTGAGGAAAAAGTGCTGTCATGGATCGAGTCATGACTCACCAACAGGAAACAGTAAGTACATAAATGGGATAAATTCTTAGTGCGGATCTATAACAAGTGGGGTTCCACGAGGATCAGTTTTAGGCCCGCTGTCGTTCATAATATATATCAATGATCTTGACGAGGAAATTACTAGTGATATCAGCAAATTCACAGATGACTCGCTTTCCATCCCTATATGTCCGTCTCTCCCTCCTTCCCTCTCCCTCTTCTATTCCCTCTTCTCCTCCTCCTCCCTCTTCCAACCCCTCTGCCTCTGCCTCTATTCCTTTCTCCCTCCCTTTATCTTCCTCCCATTCATTCCCCCTCCAACTCCCTCTACTTGTCTCCCCCAGGGACAGGCAAGTGGGAGGCAAGTGGGAGGCAAGTAAAATAATAGCGTTGAAGATGAAGACGTGTGTAACAGATGTGTATCTTTATTGATGAACCGTTTCGCCTACACAGTAGGCTTCTTCAGTAAAATACAGAGGCAGCAGGTGTACTAGTGAAACAAAGATGTAATCACTCCATCATGGTTATCTCACTACTACACCTACTTCCTCTGTATTTGACTAAAGAAGCCTACTGTATAGGCGAAACTTTTCATCAATAAACCTAACTGTTGCACGTGTGTGTTAGTCTTCAACTTGTCGGTATTTCTTACCATCTTCAACATAATAATAATGCTACTTTGGAACATATTTGTAACACTCACTCTTTCTCACTCTCTTTCTCACTCTCTCTCTTTCTCAATCTCTTTCTCACTCTTTCTCACTCTCTTTCTCACTCTCTTTCTCACTCTCTTTCTCACTCTCTTTCTCACTCTCTTTCTCACTCTCTTTCTCACTCTCTTTCTCACTCTCTCTCTTTCTCACTCTCTCTCAACCTGAGAGCCACTTCTAAGACCCCCATCCCTACCCTTGTCAAATACAGAAATTTTGGAGTCACCCATGCTCTCTCCTCCTTTTCCCCTCTCCCTCCCTCACTCACTTTCACTTCTCTCCGTCCCTCCCACAGATGGTACAAGTGGTGCTACCTGATTGCTGCTCCCGCTAATCCTTTAATTCTCTTCAGCTTTACTGCTGCTGCTGCTCTAGCTGTGTCTGACTGATGTGACCTACAGCCTCGGGGTCTGTCCTGAGGGAATTAGCTTAGTGAAGTCTTTAACTAACTCACCTGAACCTTTCCTCACTACCCTGCCTGCTCTTCTAATTTGTGGATCAATCTTTGTAGTAGTACGGTATGAACTACCTTTGTGCATATGAGGAAATAGCATTCCAATCTCTTCGCTTTCCTATTTTATCTTAATTATAGACCTGCAGTAGATTTGTCAAGGAGAATTTTATCATTTAATACATGTGTTGTCTTTTAAATGTCCGCTAAACTGCAGATCCTTCACGTTTCTATTATCTTCTCCAATTTCTTGAACAATATGCATATCAGTGATGATTGTTTGTAGTGCAGCACTTCCCTTCGTTCTCTTGTTGCATGTCGATACTATATTCAACTTTTTTTAATAGTTACTCATTTTCCTCCGACGTGTCGCTGACTGAGGTTAGATGTTGGCTTGATACTTCTGTTATCGGAAGCCATAGATACACAGTATCAAGTCATATTGCTTTGATTCTTTCACCAATATATTCGTTCAGTCAAGACATTCAATAAGTCAGTCAAATCATTCAGTAAGTCAGTCAGTCAGTCATTCAGTAAGCAGTCAGCCAGTCAGTCACTAAGTCAGCCAGTCACACAAAGTTATGTTTACCTTTTTTTATGTGTACAAAGTAACACTTCATTATGGCCACAGGACGTCTTGTCTAAATCTTTGTTTCCATCGTTAATTCTAAGACTTAAATGTTTACACCTTTTCTTGCTACTTTGAGCAACATTTGATATGCTTACTGGGTGTCATGATTGCTTGGTAGATACAAGATATAGCAATTCAAAGATCAAAACACAATTCACAATCACAAGCTTGTAGCAGAGAAGTTGGACTGGACACGTATAAAAGCTAGGATGGTGGTATGATGTCGGCGGGGGGGGGGGGGGGGGGGGGGGGGGGGGGGGGGACGTGGGACGGTAGGAGGTCTCCCCAGCTGAACCACAACAAGGCGGCCGCTTGAGGAAAAGGGAAGTTTCTTTTCCTTCCCGCAAACTGAACCTTGTTAAATTCATCATACTACGTGTTACATAAAATTGTGCCGCAATTCTTCAATCAGTGCTATACTCAAATCGTGCCAAATAAACTCATGCTAAATAACGGTCTACTGTGTGTGTGTATAATATATATATATATATATATATATATATATATATATATATATATATATATATATATAGAAAGAGAGGGGAGAGAGAGGAGAGGAGAGCACCTAGGCTGTACTCTCGCTGTCACCGGAAGGGGTACACCGCCAACAAATGCCTGCGAGATACCAGGTGCAATTACTGCTGCAAGAAAGGACATCAGGAGGACCAGTGTCAGAAGAAAAAGGAACTTGACAGACAGGACCACCTGTTTAGAGACCTGTTCTCAGAACAAACCAGCAGGATCTCTGAATCGGTGAACACACTCTCACGTCTCCCACTCAGCTACTCCTATCTCAGCCCAGCAGGTGGTATTGTGCCTTATACAAGACCACAGACCTACATCCCTGCAGCTGCCTCAGTACCCTATCTCTCTCAAGGGCAGGCACCTTACATGCCCTGCACACCCACCACCTCAAGCTGACCACATCATTAGGAGCCAGTCTTTCAGCATCCTGTCGGCCAACATTAGAGGTTTCATTACTAATGTTGGAGAGCTCACACATAGTTTTGTGAACACTCTACGTCCCGACATGATAGCTGTTGTTGAAACATTCTTGGATGACAGGACTCCAGAAAATTTTGCAAGAATTGCTGGCTACATCTCATGGATGAGAAGAGACAAGCAAGGGCAAGGAGGCGGCGTTGCTGTGTGCTTCTCTAAAAGTGTTCATGCCCAGCACATTGATGTTGCCACCCCTACTCATCTTGAAATGATGTTCTTCAAGCTCTGCATAAACACTAGTACATCTGTACTAGCAAGTGCAATGTACAGACCTCAGTGGCAACATGCAGACCCCATCAACTTCCTAATGGAAAATATTGACTCCCTTCTGCTACAACACAACTGTCAACATATCATAATTGTTGGTGACCTCAACCAACACCTTATACAGAGGGACTTTGATGACCTTCTTGCAGAATTTGAAATGAGAAACTTTGTTGATTTCCCTACTCATATCTCTGGCTCCTCCCCTGACCCAGCACTGAGTGATCTGGCAGAAGGCATAGTCACTTGTCAACCCCTCGGCTATGTTGGATCGTCTGACCATAAGGTTGCTTTTACGACACTTAAGATCCCAACAGAACGAGGTGAGGAGTCCATACGCACAACCTAGCTATGGGAAAGAGGTAATTGGCCAGCCCTTTGCTCTGAGCTCGCCACCACCGATTGGAATGCTCTTCTCCAAGGGGATGTTGACAACCAAGTGGAAGCCTTCACTGGACACATCATTAATCTACAACAAGAACACATTCCTCACCAGCAATATGTGACGAAGCCTACAGATCAGCCTTGGTTTGGCTTTCGTTGTAGAGAGGCTGCTACTGCTAAGTACAAAGCATGGCGAAGGTATAAGAGACATCTTACCACCTATAACAGGAGCTTGCACAGGCAAGCCTGTAGGCATATGGGTGACGTTCAAAAGTGGGACATTGCTAAATGGGAGGTGGACACTAAAAGAAAGCTAGCATCAGGTAGGGTAGGCTCCAAAACCTGGTGGTCCCTGGTCAAGGACAGACAAGGTTATCTGCCTGATGAACTCATTCCACCTCTAAAATGACAGCATGGGACCACCTCTACTAGTAGTCAAAAGAAGGCGGACCACTGCTGAACAATTTGCTACCAAATTGCAAGTTCCTGATCCAGCAAGGGACCCTCCTTGGCTAGCTGCAAGAACTGTGTCAAAACTGTCAGTGGTGGCAATAAGGCAGGAGGAGGTGCATTTCCTTCTTAAATTGCTTGACCAAGAAAAGGCTGTGGGCTCAGACAAGTTGAGCCCAAGATTGCTGAGAAGATGTGCAGACCAGCTAGCAGCACCTCTAACTCGCATCTTTCAGCACTGCCTAATACAGTGTAAATGGCCCTCTCTATGGAAAAAGGCAAATGTAGTCCCTGTTCACAAAAAGAAGAGCAGAGCAGAAATCAGCAACTACAGACCAGTGTCACTTCTCTCAATCACTGGTAAGATCCTTGAGACAATAATTTCAAGACAAATGACATTTTTTTTTTTGACTACCACTCACTACTTTGTGATCGTCAATATGGCTTCAGTAAAGGATACTCTGCTGCTGATCTGTTATTAAACCTCTCCACTAAGTGGCACCAGTCACTGGATGAATCCAAAGTCAGCTGTGTGGTAGCACTGGACATTGCTGGCGCTTTCGACCGGGTGTGGCACCAGGACCTCTTAGCAAAACTTCAAGCGCTGGGAATTGCAGGCTCTACGCTATGTCTCCTCAGTGATTACCTTCAAGGTAGATCTCTAGGTGAAGTTCTCAATGGAACTGAATCAGCAAGACATCCTATTGGGACAAGTGTTCCAGAAGGAGGCGTGCTGGGACCATTGTTATGTAAAGTCTACTTCAACGACCTTCATCTCATCCCAGAATCACATGCATATGCAGACGACTGTACACTGACATTCACTTATCCAAGAGAAGAAATGCCAGCTGCTCTAAGCTACATCAATCACCAGCTAAGAGCTATATCAGCTTGGGGAAATAGATGGTAACATTTGCACCTGAGAAAACGCAAATGATGATCGTCTCTAGGCACCATGATGGTAATGCTGGTGCAGTAGCAAGGATGAATGGGAGGGTGTTGGCACCTGGAGAAGTTGATATCCTTGGGGTGAAATTTGACTCCAAACTAACCATGAAGAACCATGTTGTAAATCTTGCAAACAAGGCAGCCAGGAAGCTTACAGCACTTCGCCGTATCTCGCATCTGCTTGACAGTAGGAGTTGCAAGATTCTGTACAAAACACAAGTACGCTCACACTTTGAGTATGCTCCACTTTCTTGGTTTGCCAGACCCCCCTCTCATCTGCGACTGCTTGACAGAGTAGAGAACAGAGTAAGACGTCTCATCTCTCACCTGGACCAATCCTGGATAAATCTGTCATTTCAGCAAACCCTTCAACACAGGAGGGATGTGGGTGGCCTTACTGCTATATACAAGGCCAATATTGTCGAAGTACCACACTTGAATCCACCTCGAGGATAGCGTGAAACAAGCTTTTATGCCACAAGACGGGCAGAAAGCAGCATCTTCACTCTGGCTGTGCCCTTCTCCAGAACATCACTTCATCTGAGATCATTTACCCCCAGGATGACTCGAGTCTGGAACACATTCGTACAGCATTATGATGTCAACGAGATAAAGTCAGTTGATCAGATGAAAATGCTGGCCCACAGATGTCTCCAACTTCATCCTGTTTCCTACTTGTATGTTTCATAACAATAAAAATGCTTTCAAATGAGCTGATGTAGGTAGCAGCTCTTAGCTTGTCAATAAAGTTAGGAAGCCTTAACCTATAAATACCTTGTCAATAAAGCTAGGGATCCTTAACCTATAAATACCTTGTCAAACCCTGTGTAAAGAAAAAAAAAAAGAGGGAGAGGGAGAGACAGTTTCATAAAAATTCCTACTCATCATACAGTAACACAAATACGCACAAGAGCAATTTTTCCTCAACATGAATTGCAATTTTTCTTAACCATTAAAACCGCACTTAGACAAGAAACCATATGAACGTAAGAAAGAAGGAGCACTGTTGCAGGCCTACTGACCCAAGATAGGTTCAAATCACCCTCACCCACACCAATTCATGAACTTACCTATTTTTAAAGGTACCCAATCTTTTAGCTTCCATGACGATACTTGGCAGTTTGTTCCATTCATCCACAACTTATCAAACCAACGCTTTCCAATATCCTTTCTAAATCTAAAATTCTTCCAGCTAACTCATTGCTGCAATTCTTTTCTTGGTTAGATATTTTTAGCATGTTATTTATATCTTCATTTATTCCGGGTTTCTATTTATACACCTGAATCATATTCCCTTTAATTCTTTACCTTTCTAGAGAGTGCAGATTCAGTGCCCTCAGTGTATCCTCATAGGAAAGATTTCTGATACATTGTATAAGCTCTATCAAGTGGTAACGTGGACTTGTTATTGTGAAGATGTACTCTGTGAGCTCTCTGTAAAACTAAACCAATGATATCCTCTATTGTTCAACTCTACCAGCAGCTTAAGGATGAGCTGAGGGTGGCCAAGCTAGAGATGCAGCGATTGACTGAGTAAAATAAGAGGATTCTTAGCAATCCTCTTGTTGTGAATACTCAGGTCAAGAAAGGAAGCTGGACAGTGACTGGGCAGCATGGAACAAAGCTGAGGATCAAGAGGATAGATGAAGAGGCAGAAATGAAGAGCCAGGAGATTGTTGTGTAAACTTCAAAAACATTCTCCAAGGTACCCAACGAATGTGAGTCGACTTCTGGGAACGACACGAAAAACACCAAGGTAAGAACATTGTGCTTGCCGGGAACAGCGAGATTAGATGCATGGACAGGACTTTTTGTTTGAAGGATAGTGGTGGGAGACAGAGGGTATGCTTTCCTGGGGCTGAGATAGAAGATATTGTTAGCCGGCTTGACATCATGAATGGTAATGGGATTAATCCCATTATCTGCCTCAGTGGAGGTAATGACATACTGTGTATTGTGTAATGATGTAGGCATGTATAGAAGAGAGGATTCAGTCAGAAGGTACAGGACAGCGATAGACATACTTAGGATGAAGGGAGGGCACCCTGTTATATGTGGCATTTTGTCAAGAAGTGGTATTGGAAATGAATAACTGTCTAGAGCAACTGGTATTAAATGCTTCTTGAACAAACACTGTAAAGATAATGCAATACCATTCATTGACAACAAGGATCACGCTACGGCAGAAATGACATGTATGCCAGGGATGGGGTTCACGTATCCAGGACAGGTGTGGGTTTTCTTGCTACTTCAGTTGAGGATGTTCTTAGAACATTAACCTATGATTAGTTAAAGGTATGAGTCGAAGAAGTGAAAATAAGGAGTGAGATAATATTGATTTAGGATTTCATGAACCTTAAGAATAACAGTCATCAAGTAACACTGGGTAATAACAGAAATTGTGGAAAAGCAAAGCAGATTAGAAAAAAAAGTGCAGAAGAAAAAAAAAACATTAAAGTATTTTATACAAATAGCCGAAGTGCCAGAAATAAAATTCACGAATCATTTTTGGTAGAGTGTGCGGGAATCTTTGATGTTATTGCAATAACTGAAACAAGGTATAATTTAAAGTCAGGACATGATTGCCGAGTGCCACATTCAAGGATTTAAGCTGTTGCATGTTGATAGAAATACCGGGAAAGGGGTTGGAGTAGCATTAAAAATGCGGGAAAATATAAAGTATTACATAAAAACAGTTATAAAAATAGGTGCAATGGTCATAAAATCTATTTGGGTAGAATTTCTATAAAGTCGAGAAAAACTCATTTTAAATATAATATACCGATCTAAGGATTAGGAAGTAGAAGGGACTCTTCTTTGGGACGAAATTGTTGGGGATTCTAGACAAAAAAACTAAGTAATAAGAGATTTTAACTTTAGTCAAATTGGCTGGACTTTTCGACTAGTAATCTGGAGTCCAGTGACTTTCTGGTAGTAATTTAGGACTGCTTTCTGAAACAATGTGTAACAGAGCCTAACAGAGGGAAGAATCTGGAGCAAAGGCAAGAAGGCATCAGGTAGTAAGGAACGGGTAGCAGACGAAGACATTGTCACTGGTAGGCAGAACTGCCCAGTGGAAGTAGGTCATATCCAAAGGATGGGTTAGTAGTAGTGAGGAAGGTTGTGGAGATGTCATCTGAACCTTGATTCCATGACGCTGCAGTGTCTGACAAGTTGTAAACGAATGGTGTACAATACCAATTTCTGTGCAACAGGAAAGAAGGCTGGAGTCAGGTGGTAAGGGACGGGTAACAGACAAAGACATTGTCACTGGTAGGCGGACGGATTCCCCAGTGTTGCACATGTGTCTAATTCATCAACTTGTTGGTTCTCTGAACCATTTATCTACATTCCTGTGAGACACAGCAACATCTTGGGATCTTGATACAGGGAATTCTTGGCTTGCCTAACCCATAGGCATGACCTGCTTCCACATGTGACTTTGTTCAATGTGATATCGCCTAAGACTGCTTCACCTCACCTGTCTACAGTATATAAGCCACTTCATCGCGCATATGCTGTTTTTTCAAGACTGACTAATTACATTAACTCCAGGCTGAGGGACTAATTACCGCAAACTACTCCTGATATTTTTTTTTGTTTAGGATATCTAAATGTTGCACATGAGTCTAATTCATCAACCTATTGGTTCTGTGAACCATTTTATCTAAAAATTGAATGAACGAGTTGAGATTAGTTGGTAACATTGACGTATTTGCCATAAATGAGACTTGGTTTAATATGAAATAATCGCGACATGCCTGTTATATGTCACAATCAAAGTTTTAAATTGCTTCACATAAACAGAAACTTCGGAAATGGAGGTGGGGGTGGCACTATATGTCCGATATCACTTGAATTGTTGCATAAAATTCAGTGTAAAGTCTTAAAAAAAACACAGTCTGTCTGGGTAGAATTTTTAGAGGGGCATGAAAAATTAATTTTAGGCGTGATGTATCGTCCCCCAAACTTGGATAGGGACCAATGAACACTACTGTGGAAGAAATCTGTTAAGGTCACAAGGCACGAAAACGTAATAATTCTAGGAGACTAACTTTAGTCAGATTGACTGGAATTCCTTGACTTGGAATTTAGAGTCTAACGACTTCTTAGAGGTAGTTTAAGATTGTTTTTAAAGCAGTTTGTTACAGAACCTACAAGGGGAAATAACTTGTTTGACTTGGTTCTGGCAAACAAGGAAACCCTTGTTAATAATGTAGAAACTACAGAAGAACCTGGCGCAAGCAACCACAAATCAATTACCTTTAGCAATGAATGGAAGTATGATAGGGATAATTCTTCAATGGTCCCAGATTTTCACTTAGCAGATTACAGTGGGCTTAGAGAACCCCTATCATCTGTGAACTGGGGTAACGAAGAGAGCTATCAATATGACAATTTTCTAAACACTATACATGCTGCTCGAAGAACATTTATTCTGTATAAAGAAATAAGATCGAACTGAAATGACCCGAAATGGACAAATAGAATCATACAATTTACTCGTGTCTCCCTTCATTTTTCGTTTTACAAGAGGGACTTCATATGGAAGATTTCTTAATCTATACACTAATTTTGTCCTTCACTGGACACCAGAACTGAGCTGCATAATCAAAGTGACACCTTACTAATGATGTGTAAAGTTGTAGTATAACTGCTGGACTTATGTTGGTAATACTTCTTGATATAAATCTCAGTAATCTATTTGCCTTATTACGTACTCCATCGTATTGCTGCAGGAAAAGAGCCCTTCAGTTCTCCATGTACTAACACCAGTTCTACGTTATAATCCTTCCCTATAGCCAGGATGCATTGAACGTCTCTGAAGTACTCGCACAATCTAACACTAGAGCCGCCATCGCAACGAATAATCCATTAAAGATCTGAGAAGGACGAAATTGAAGAACCTTGAACCAATCAACGCATATTCTGTCACAACATAAGCAGGTGAAACAGCAAGAAACCCCGAAACAAACACATTAATCCATGCAGGAACGTATTAATTTGGGTAGAATTACCGACAATATGTTAGGTAAAAGGACAAATGCGATTAATGTGACATTTTATTGTGGCAACGTTTTGCTCTTCATTAGCTTTGTCAAGCTTGACAAAGCTCCTGGAGAGCGAAGCGTTGTCACGATAAAAAGTCACTTTAGTTGCACTTGTGTCCTTTTACATAACATGTAGGAAGGATAACAACGCCTATGTACAACAGCGGAATTCCGCCGACCATCTAGTGAAATTCAACGACGCCCGACTAGTGATTGAAGAACCCAATTTCCGTAGACGTAAATGCCTTGAATCATCAATAATCGCTATTTCTAACAGAATAAAGGAAGCAGAAATATTAGGAAGAATTCTCCTCAAAGCAATAAATCACGCCATCACATAGCTACCACTACTACCACAAGTAGTACTTGTGGTAGAAGTAAGGAATGTGTCCATGCAAACTCCTATCCCAAGGTAATGAGAGGGCTGAACAAGAACAGCAGAGTAGAGCTGGCAATCATACTCCATGTTAAGCAAAAGGACACAAGTGCAATTAATGTGACATTTTATTGTGGCAACGTTTCGCTCTCGAGGAGCTTTCAAGGAGCTTGCCAAAGCTCCTGGAGAGCGAAACGTTGTCACAATAAAATGTCACATTAATTGCATTTGTGTGCCTTTATCCATCACATTGCCTGTAACGGCAAGACCGCATACTAGCAGAGCACTGTCCTCCGGTTCACCAGCACGTATGATGACTGAGCACTTAAGGAATTTCCAGTGCCTGCATAACATCCACATTAAGTTTCTCAATATGAGAAGCTCACGTGAGGTGACACTCAAAGATTATCCTCAAAAATGTCACCTGCTGTTCATTAGGAAGGACCACACGATAGAGAAGCATATGGGAAAAAGACTGTTGAACCCTTGACCGAGTAATATGACAGCCATATTCTTTTGAGTAGAAAACCAAAAGCTGTTTGAGGTATCCCATTCCGTGATGTCATCCACTGCCCTCAAGTCGATGATAGGCCATCTAAGGAATAAACATCATGTAATACAATGCATGGTCGTCAAATACAAGGAGACTGACACCATCAGGGATAACATTGTCAACAGTATCCATGGCTACAATACACCATGTGATGCTCAAAATTCTGCCCTGAAGGATTCTAGACATCGTAATGACACGATTGCAAACAAACCATACCACGGGTGGGGATAGAACCCATGATCAGAGCTCTCTGATCGTGGGTTCTATCCCCACCCTTGGTATGGAAGTTCCCGGCCCGGCAGGGACCTCCCTTGAGTAGCACCAGCTAACCTCACTCTGAACGATTTATCAGACAGCAACTGCTGGAGACACTGGAATAGACGGCCGTCAGTCTCAGAGTTTGGAAACGGCGAAGAACTCCAAACCTCTATTTTGTGTCATAGGTCTTCAGGTCAAGGGCTATCGAGATATGATGGAGGCTGGCGATACCCTCCTGGATGCCATCATCCAGGCGAATTAAGGGGTCCGTCGTCGATCGAAATTTGTGGAAGCCAAACTGCACCAATGATATGTAGCCATTGGTCTCCAAATACGAAAATGAACATTTTACATACTTGCATCTCTGGAGTCTCAGCCTGGATTTGGGACTGCCAGAACTATAGACTACCTCCAAGAGTAGGGAAGCTTCCTACCACCAGCATTGATAAATATTAGAACTGAACACTTAGGCTGACTGATTCAAAACTTCAGAATTACCTCTTCATTTCTTCTCTATACTGGATTAAGGAAATCACTAGTTTGGAGACACTTGTATTCAATAAATATACTCACGCATTGTACATTCTTTTTTCATTAACTTGTGATTATTGTAAAACATGAATGTGGAGCGTCTGCCTGTCCCGGGATGTACACAATGTGGCAGATTTGCCAAGTGTTACAAGCAGGTACTCGGGGTGTAAGCTGTGACTAGTGTTACAAGCAGTTATGTACCCAGTGGCAGTTTTGCATCGTGTTGTAAGAAAAAAACACTATTGCAGTTTTATCTGGCGTTACAAGTATGTATAAAGTGTCCAGATTATCATAATTCGAATGATAATGACTAAACCGTCTTATCATTTACATTCTTAGGAAATTTAAATCCAAGAAAATATTATGAAAAATAAAAGACGTCAAAATCGACTCATAGAAACCCTATGGTCGGAAAACATCACAAACAAAATATAAACAAAAAGATCATTGCAGTATCGTTAACAGTAGATGGCTGGAAATAAGCAGAAAGAAATATCAGGATATTCGTTCTGGTAGAAACGTACCCTACACAGGGCAGGATACAATTACTGTTACCACAATTTATATTCCTATTCACCGACCCCAAAAATGATCGGTGAACTGGAAATACAAAATCACTGCTATTCTCACACTCAAACTGTTACTCAAAAAGTTATACTGACTATTGTTCCATAATTTGTTAGCTAGTAATATAAAACTGGCAAAATACAGAAAAAAAAAAAACGAGTGAAGCGATACGCTGTTGTTGGATGAGAAACAAATTCAGTGCAATCATTTTCAAAATATATGAGGGAAAAAAAATTATTGAAAATTTGTGATTTGTCTTATTTTTTCATCAAACTTGAAATAATTACAAATTATCATATTTTTAAATAACATCAAGCACAGGCTTATGTTTTGTACATACGTTAAAAATATATACAATTATAATTATGATCAGGGTAAGTGTTCAGCCCATAAAGTTCGATCCAAGAAAATAGGACAAAACGTTTGAATCAACAGCCCCTCATTAGCATAAAGTCTCCTCCCCATAGGAGATATATACTGATAAATATCCACGTAAATAGATACTAATTCGCCCAAAGCCAAACTTAAATATCTAGCATTACTTTAAGCAAATTTCAGATATATTCGATTTTTTAGGTTAGGTTACGTTAGGCTTGGTTGTGCTAGGTTAGGCTTAGTTCGGTTACTATCCTAGGATAAAATTTGGTTAAATGTCGTTTGTGAAAAAAATAAATTAGCCAATCATATGATCATCAACAGGTCAAATAAATTAAATAATGCATAAAGGTGATAGAATCTAACTGAGATGCAGATAACGGAGACTCACGGCGCTCAGTGCAAAGCACACTCAATGATAATGTTTTTATTATATTGTCAACGTCACACTTCCGAAGTTCTTAGCGCGCGCGCGCTAAGAACTTCGGAAGTGTGTGTGTGTGACACACACACACACACACACACACACACACGCACACGCACACGCACACACCGAACACATCTCCTGAAGCTTACATCAACCAAATATCTGATGCACCATATGGCCGACTAGCAAACCTAAGAGAAGAATTCCGACATCTCAGTTAGGAGTCGTTCAGGACTCTGTACACCGTGTACGTCAGGCCCATATTGGAGTATGTAGCACCATTTTGGAACCCGCACCTGGCCAACCACGTCAAGAAATTAGAGAAAGTACAAAGGTTTACAACGAGACTAGTCCCGGAGCTAAGGGGCATGTCCTACAAAGAAAGATTAAGGGAAATCGACCTGGACACTAGAGGACAGAAGGGATAGGGGGTACATGATAACGACATATAAAATACTTAGAGGAATCGACAAGGTGGACAGACAGAGGATGTTCCAGTGATGGGACACAGCTACTAGGGGTCACAGTTGGAGCTTAAAAACTCAGATGAGTCATAGGGATGTTAGGAAGCATTTCTTCAGTCATAGAGTTGTCAGGAAGTGGAATAATCTGGAAAGTAAGGCAGTTGAGGCAGGATCCACACAGCTTTATGAAGACGCATAATAAAGCTCACGGAGCAGGGAGGAAGTGAATTGGTGGCGACTGGTAAAGAGGTGGGGCCAGGAACTATGAATTGACCCCTGCAACCACAATTAGGTGAGTACACACGCACCCTCCTCCCCCCACACACACACACAATCGCTACCCCCATCCCCCACACCTCACACGCACCAAAACTGCGACTAGATCCTTGCAACCACAAATAGGTGAATTCACAGTAGCGGCAGCAGGGAACCCGTAAGTTGAGAGTTATTGTTGAAAATAAGCACAGTGAGGACAGAAAAAAAAATTCTTTTTAGCCTCATAATACTCAAGAGATGCAATGACTTGGATGAAGATGCTTTTCATCGTCTTATGATGTCTGGGATCACTGTCCTTGGGACAATAACCAGGTCCTGAACCAGGCCTCCCTGTTGCTGGCCTAATCAGTCATGCTGATTCTGACAGAGGTACACTATTCAATGTAACCACGGCAGCTCATCTGATCAGAAACTCTCTATAGAAATCTAGTAGTCTTGAAGAAAATTTGCTAAAGACAGAGACCATAAATATTAGACGCTCAGTTAAGATGAGCTTCAAGGAACAGAGACTCGACCTTCGGAACCACAATAGGTGAGGATACAAACAGTATTACAGCGGTGAATATTATAATCACGTGGATCAATAAACGTGAAATGGAAGTACAACGCCTTAAGAATAGGTGGTAATTACCCAGTTAAGTATCAACGTCCATCAAGTTCATTTTAGCAGTAGAAAAAGATGAACATCTCTCTCTTTCCCTCATGATGTATTGCGTAAAACCGATGTCGCTCTGACTTTCAAGGTATATCATTAACCTAATAGGATGACCTACACTGCTAGTCCCATCAAAATATCAGGCGTCAATAAGTGTCCAAAGCGGTGTCTTCTCGAGGGGTATATGCTACAGGTGTCGAGCTTGACTATCATCTGGAAGTACTCATTTATCAACAATGTATTTATTCGTCCCTTGTTCCCTTCCTTTTATATCAAGGATTGCAGGAGGAGAGCCTGGATCAAGACGCCTCAGGTTACGAAAAGCTGTGTAGAGAATCACATTCGTCTAGTAACACGCCGAAGCAACTGCAACTGATCTCAACAGATTCTTAAACGTTGATTTTCTGCTTGATTTTTTTTTTCCGGAAAATATACATTCACTGTGACTGATCTCCTCTTAGTTGCTCAGGGAATGAATCACCTTGGAAGCGATGTACATCCTCTTTAGCTTCATGCAGTTCTGAAGGAACAGCTACACAAAAATCAAGGAAGTTCCACAAGAAGCAAGAATCCACTAAGAAGGTCTTCAAATGACACATCAACTCACTACTGAATAAGCTAATATTGTGGCACAATATAATGGAAGATGTAGTTCAGTGTGGAAAAGTGTAAATTTATAGTCCTTGGAAATTAAAACAACACTCATTCGAACTAGATTGTTTCAAACTTGATCATAAAGACTTCATAATAGATTTTAGTCATGGTAAGCAGAAATTCGAAAGTAGATGTGCCTAAATATAAATAAGGCAGTCTAATAATTTATACAGAAAAGTATAAGCCGCAAAATTTCCAGATGTCATTCTGCAAGTGTCTTCCTCTGGTGACCTGACCTTTGTGATGAACTAACTTCTGATGGCCTTACAACTGGGTACCAACAGTCTGACAAATCCGATGTTTTTTGATGTGACACCCGGCGTCTCTTGCATGAACACCAGACACAGGTGCGTCTTCCTTGAACGTAACGTATCCATTAAGTAACGTCCCTATCAACACCGTCATAGACATACTGAAACGACAGATCAAAAGCGACACTGAACCATCCTACTATTTCGTCAGATCTTCAGACTTAACTGATCTGTGTCCATTTCAAGCTACTCAAATATAATTAAAGAAATATGCACAGTTTAAGACACTTATTGAGGAAACGTTTCGCCACGAATCGAGAAATGTATCCTCAGTGTCTTAATGCGTGCATGTGCGCATCTACCTACTGCTGGTATTGTGAAGATCACTAAAACGGCATCAACGCACTTCAACCAACTTAGAATTGGTTGGAGTGCGTTGGCTAATAAGGCCCATTACTAATATTATTACAATCCAAACAGAGCGCTAAATCCTCAAGGGTCATACAGCGCTGAAGGTACTGTCCAATATGCCAGAGCATAGTGGAAATTTTTATAAGAGTAGATGAGAAATGAGACACTTGGGCAACACTTGTGTATCATCATTGTGGAAATTTTCAGCGTTGACAACTTGAAATTCGAGAATCTCCATTGTGGTAGTCAATACGAGTCAGTATAGCAGTCAGTTAAGTCTGAACTCCTGACGAGGTACTGGGAGGTTGGTGTCGCTTGAGATCTATCCTTGGAGTGTTTATGAGGGTGTTGGTAGGGACTCCAGTGGGACGTTCACTCAGACGCAGGGTTGATCATCACCAGACTGCAGGAGAGCTGCCAGATTGTCGTCACAGTGGCTAGGCCATCACAGTGGCCAGGCCGTCACAGTGGCCAGGCCGTCACAGTGGCCAGGCCGTCACAGTGGCCAGGCCGTCACAGTGGCCAGGTCATCACAGTGGCCAGGTCATCACAGTGGCCAGGTCATCATAGTGACCAGACCGTCACAGTGGCAACGTCTTCACAGTGGCCAGGCCGTCAGAGTGGCCGGGCCGTCACAGTGACCGAGTCGTCACAGTGACCAGGTCGTCATAACAGTATCAGGAGCTAGGAGTCGTTCAGAACAATCCTCTACATTAATTACCTTCAATACTCGCCATAAACATGGGAGACTAAATTGAAAATCATAACTTCCAGACAAGTGACAGTGGTGGAATTAGGGGTGGATGGGGAGGAATGGGATGAGTGGGGAAGAACAGGGGTAGATGGGGAAGAACAAGGGTAGGTGGGGAAGAATGGGATGGGTAGGGAATGGGATGGGTGGGGAATGGGGTGGGTGGGGAAGAAGGGGTAGATGAACAAAGGTAGGTGGGGAAAGAATGGGGTAGGGTTGGTAGGAATGGCGTTGTTTAGGGAGGAATGGGGTGCGAGGGAAATGGAGGTAGGTGGGGAGAAAGGGGGATAGGTGGGGAAGAACTGAGAGACATGTAGGGTGGGGGAAGAAGGAATTAATGTGAGGAGGAATGGGGTGCATGGGAAATGTGACGAATGGGAGTAGGTGAAGTATGAGGGTAGGTGGAAAAGGGAGAAGATGGAAAAGAAGGGGAGGTGAGAAAGGAGGAAAGATGGAAAAGGAGGGGGGTAGGGGGTAGATGGAAAAGGGAGGAAACTGGAAAAGAAGGCAGGTAGGTGGAGAAGAAGAGAGTAGGTGTAGAATGAGGGTAGGTGGAATAGTATGGGGGTAGATGGAAAAGAATGGGGGTAGATGAAAAAGAATGGGGGTAGATGAAAAAGAATGGGGATTGATGAAAAAGAATGGGAAAAAGTGGAAAATAATAGGGGATGGAAAAGATTGGAGAGGTAGAAAAGAAAGGGGGTAGGTGAAGAATGAGGATAGGTAGAAAAGGATGAAAGTATGTTGAAAAGAATGGGGTAGGTGGGGAAAATGGGGTAGATTGCGAAGCATGGGGGAAGATTGGGAAGAATGGGAGTAGATGGGAAGAATAAGGTAGGTGGGGAAGAATCGGGGTTGGTGGGGTAGAATTGGGGTGGGTATGGGGTAGAATAAGGGTGGATGGCTAAGAATGGGATAGGAATAATGTGGGTAGGTGGGGAAGAATGGGGTGGGTGGAAAGACACAGAGTGGGTAGATTGGAATGGAGGTGGGAGAATTGTTAAAAGGATGGGTGTGTGAATGGGAGATAAATTTAGTGGGTAGAGCAGAATAGGGGTTGTTTGGGGAAGGGTAGGGGTTGTGTGGGGAAGGATAGGGGTTGTGTGGGGAAGGATAGGGGTTGTTTTGGAAGGATAGGGATTGTGCCAGGAAGGATAGGGGAAGGTGAGAAGGAGCAGGGTGGGTAGGGAGGAATGGTGTTTAATGGAAGGGTTTAAGTGGAATGGAAATGGTAGGGATAGGGTGAGTTGGGGAGAAATAGGAAAAGTAATGAGTGAGAAAATGGCAAGGTGAATGGGAGATGGGGTGGGAAGGGATTAATGAAACTGAGTTAGGTAGAGGGGTGCAATTGGAATAAGGAGAGAGGAATGCCTTAAATGGGGAAGGCGTAATTGGAATGGAGTGAGTGGTACTAGGGTGTGTGCAGTGGGGCAAGCCGAATGGATGTGTGGGGGCAGTATGTGTATGTTAGGGGTGGTACGGTTGTGTGGTTAGGTGGTACAGGTGTGTGGTTGGGTGGTACAGGTGTGTGGTGGGGTGGTATGGGTGTGTGGTGGGGTGGTACGGGTGTGTGGTGGGGTGGTACGGGTGTGTGGTGGGGTGGTACGGGTGTGTGGTGGGGTGGTACGGGTGTGTGGTGGGGTGGTACGGGTGTGTGGTGGGGTGGTACGGGTGTGTGGTGGGGTGGTACGGGTGTGTGGTGGGGTGGTACGGGTGTGTGGTGGGGTGGTACGGGTGTGTGGTGGGGTGGTACGGGTGTGTGGTGGGGTGGTACGGGTGTGTGGTGGGGTGGTACGGGCGTGTGATGGGGCGGTACGGGTGTTTTAAGGGTGATACAGGTGTGTTGTTCGGTAGTACGGGTGTGTGGTAAGGTGGTCGGGGTGCTGTCAGGCACGACATCACTGCCTCCACCCTCCTTACGGCAATGTTTAAAATGACACAATGAAGTTCGGGGGTCGATCCCCGATACAGGTGGCAACATCAGGACGTGTTTCCTTAAGGCACCTGCTGTCTATGTTCACTTATCATTGAAATAGGTAGCTGGGTGCTAGTCGACTGGTGTGGGTCGCATTCTGGGACAAAATTGACCTAATTTGCCTGAAATGCTATGCATAACAAGGAGCTTTCTATATGATAATATATATCACTGATGCCAGCTATGCCTGTATATCTTGTACATATACTTGTAGAAATAATAATAATTATTATTATTAGTGTTCATACCTTTTACTTAGATACATTCACATCTTTTCCTCCACGGATAAAGTTCTTTGTCTCCACAGATGCATCAATTCACCTCCTGCCTTTGTTTTTCCTTGTCAGTTCTATGGTTCACGTCATCTCTCATTGCCCCGTGCACCAACAAGTCCCAAACGTCTGCACATTCACTCCCTTCATACTCCCTTTATCCCTAAGTTTTAGTTACTCTCATCACCTTCTTATGTTCACTTTAATTTCTTTCTTCTACATACTTTCCCAAACTTGTCCACCGACCACTACAACTTCTCTTCAGAATCGTCCAAAACATCATGTCATCGGCAAGAAAACAACTGTGACAACTTCCACTTTATATCAAATTCTTTATCTTTTAATCCCACTGCTGCTTTTACAACCCATCCATAAATATGTTAAACCATGGCGACATCACACATTCTTATCTAAGGCCTACTTTTATACTTGCCATATACTTACAACATCTGCCACACTGCTCCCCTATCCACCATATCATATGCTTTTTCTAAATCCATAAATGCAACAATGTCAACACTTGGTCTATACATCCACTATCCTTCCTAAAACCTCGTTCGTTTGCAATCCTGCTCTCTGTCTTACCCCCAATTTTTTTCTAATAATGCTGTCATTTATTTTGTCGGGTATATGCAATAGGCTTAATTGCTATAATTCTTACAAAATCTTTTATCTCTTCTCTGCCTGTATTAACCGCTCCAAAACTATATCCTCACCCGTTTCTAACGTTTTTGCCATAATCCCATCAGTTATAGCTACCTTACCCCCTTTAATTTTACCCACTGCCTCACACACCTACCCGACACTTTACCACTGGCTTTTTCTAACTACTAAAAGATGTTATAATTCCCTGACAAATGCTATAAATAAATCACTGCTTCCCACCCATCAACTTTTAATAGCTGCTAAAAATATTCTCTCCATTTTCCCAATACTTTCACCTACCCAACTAACGACTCCCTTCTTTTGTTTTTGATTGTTAAATTCCTTCGTTTCCTTAATTTTCTCATCTTATTAATCTCATTCCTAAACTTGTTCTTATTCCCAGCACCTCACCCACTCCTAATTGCTCTCCTTGTACACTTTCTCACCCTTTTCTTAACCTCTTTTATTTTGTATATACATCACCCTCCTTATGTAACTTCTGCTTAGTAAAATGTTCTCATAAGTTAACATTTTCTCCCTTACCACTGTGTTTACTTTGTCATTCCACTGATCTTTCTTCGTCCCTTTTACGTAACCCTCCTATAACCACAAACTTCTGCTACACGTTAACAATGCATTCTTAAAGCTACCACCATACCTCTTCAACCTCATTCTTATTACCTGCATTCTCTAACCCATCTTTGTTCAAAAACTTGCTTATATCTTACCCTATCTCTTAATTTATAAACTTTCACTTCTCTTTCACGCTGATATTCTCCTCGTAGCCCGTTTACCTCTTATTCTCACACTAGCTATAACGAAGTAATTGTCTGATAAACTTGTAAATGTTGGTCCTCTAAAAACTTCGTACATTCATAAGTCTACCGATCAACTTTTTATCCATTAATTCATATTCTGACAAACTGCTATCACCGCACCTATTTGAAGCTTCCTGGGGTGAAATATAGTGGTAGTGTAGAATATGTTGCCCGGGACACTCCTTTGTGAAGTAGCTGGCGAGTTTCAGTGCAGTCGGAGTGCAGTGGAGTTTTTAACAGAAAGAAGAAGGTATGAAACTCTCTCTCAAGCTCGGTAAAACGTCTAGTGAAACTCATAAAACGCTTCAGCAAGTATTTAGCGACGAAGCAATGGGTCAGACAGTTTTTTAAGTTTCCTTAATTCATATAGCAAGGCAAACGTCAGTTGAAAGCTCTGGTTATCGATAAGAGTCAAAAAAACAGACTCGAAAAAGTGAGTAAAGCTACTCACCACACTTACGAAGATAATCGTCAGAGAATCATGAAAATCACTACTGCAGTGAGAATTTCTAATGGGTTGTATTAAAGTACTTTGAGCGATAATTACAAGACAAGGTCAGTGGCTGTGAAATTTGTGCCCTAATTGCAGACTCAAGTCCATACGCGATACAGCGATACACTGCTCATACAAAGACGGCACATACAGTATATGAGGTGTGAGAGACACATTCTAGTACAAATTACCACGTGCTTGTCACTGATTACAATGCGAAAATCTCATCCAGCTGGGGTGCATGCCCAAAATACAGCAGGCATTACCCCTCTGAGCAGCCGCACTGACTCGCTGAAACAGAAAACTAGCTGCCCTGGGATCCCTATTTACCCTGATGAGTCTTTTGCCAGCTCCTTAATTAAGGAATTTAGATGTACTCTTTCCCCATGAACCAAGGGTCTTTGAGCCTATGGGAACAAACATATAATGATGGGCAAGTTCTCCATATTTTCTCGACTTCTGGGACTCCCTGAAGCTGGCGGCTGCCCCTCCTTCCTCCCTGGTGTATTGGAGATAGGTATCAGCCAAGGTAGATGCACATGTGTAGTCCCACACCACCTGCTTACCGTCTGTCCAGGTTTGAAGGGTGATACCATCTGGACACTTCTGGCTGCTATCAGATCTGCATAGTTGGGGGTGGCTCCCTTACTGCTGGGTATCCGGCTGTTGTGAGGCTCCTCTTGATAATGTTATTAACCTCCTCATGTCTTGAAATCTTTCTCTTGGATTTGCGTCACACAAGAACATGGTACCCGAATCGGTCTGCTGCTTCACTGCCACAAATACACCTGTGTTCGGTGAGAATAGGGGCGGCAAGTCGAAGGGCAACACCAATGAGGATGGTCTGTGGGTCGAGACGTGTGCCAAGGCTGGAGTTGGGAACAGCCAACAGAAAGTCCTCTGCATGAGGAGCTCTCACTGCCAGGAGGATGGCTCTATTCTTCCCTGATGCACTCTGAAGTATTGTTGAGGCTACATTCTCCACTTTTGGGTCATCCCAGTGTGATTGATTGTAGTTGTTGGGAGCAGGTCTGGTTTCAGAGCCCGTTAGATTATCTCAGATCATGGCTCCGTCAATGAACTTTTGGTCCTGGACTCCAATCTTGTCCCTAAGATGTTCAGGGAAAATCGCTGCTACAAGCCCTCTGGATGCTATGCATGAGGACAGAAAACCAGGTAGAGCAATCTGTGATGATTTGCGGACACCAATGCCTCCTAGTCTTACTGAAGTATAGCTT
The DNA here is from genome assembly GCF_038502225.1 of Cherax quadricarinatus. Taxonomy (NCBI): domain Eukaryota; kingdom Metazoa; phylum Arthropoda; class Malacostraca; order Decapoda; family Parastacidae; genus Cherax; species Cherax quadricarinatus. Next base: position 30,191,700 of record NC_091331.1, read on the forward strand.
GGTTCCACTGTCCGTCTGCCTCAGAATACTGTCATATTCGTGCAGTACAGGGTTATCATATGAAGGTGCACATCTTAGGAAATATGTCAACCTGGGCAGACTCAAGCACTTTAAGAGAAGGTACAAGGCATCGTGGGTGTCAATATTGCCTATTCGTTGATCCATTCTCATCTCTTCCAATTTCTTCCTGAGAATTGTGTCAATGGTATCACTTCCCAGAGGTGCTCTAAGCAAGACGCTATTTGTAGGGGCAATGATGCTCCTGGTAGTTTGGATCTCACTGCATTTATCACTTGTTGACTGACCGAGATGATTTCATATTTTAATGGATTCAGGTTGAGACTCATTTCCTGTCCCCGTGTCATCACTTGTGTAAGATCATCTAAGAGGGACTCCTTTGTACCTGCTAGTGTGCCATCATCCAAGAACCAGATGTTTAGCTCACTGGTCAATGACTGTGATTTCCCTAATCGCTCTACAGAAAAGAAATGGTGCAAGAGGATCCCCTTGCTGGAGATATACATATATATATATATATATATATATATATATATATATATATATATATATATATATATATATATATATATATATATATATATATATATATATATATATATATATATATATATCGTGCCGAATATGTAAAACTGGTCAATTAGCAAGAACTCATTTAAAATTAAGTCCTTTCTAAATTTTTCTCTTATACGTTTAAAGATACATTTTCTTCATTAATGATAATGTAAAAATTTATAATTTTGCACCAAAAGAATCTTAGAAAACTTACCTAACCTTATTATAACAAGAAAAATTTATTTTAGCCTAACCCAACTAAATATATTTTAGATACGTTTACAATAATTTAATACTAAACAAACAGTGAAATATATTTTTTCTTTAGGTACAGAATGATTTTGGCGAAATTATTGCATACACAAATTTTCACTCGTCGTATATGGCAATATGAGCGTTGCTATTTAAGCCTAAATCCCAAGTTCTGCCTATTCGTTTACCTGGAGTTTACCTGGAGAGAGTTCCGGGGGTCAACGCCCCCGCGGCCCGGTCTGTGACCAGGCCTCCTGGTGGATCAGAGCCTGATCAACCAGGCTGTTGCTGCTGGCTGCACGCAAACCAACGTACGAGCCACAGTCGGGCTGATCAGGAACTGACTTTAGGTGCTTGTCCAGTGCCAGCTTGAAGACTGCCAGGGGTCTGTTGGTAATCCCCCTTATGTGTGCTGGGAGGCAGTTGAACAGTCTCGGGCCCCTGACACTTATTGTATGGTCTCTTAACATGCTAGTGACACCCCTGCTTTTCATTGGGGGGATGGTGCATCGTCTGCCAAGTCTTTTGCTTTCGTAGTGAGTGATTTTCGTGTGCAAGTTCGGTACTAGTCCCTCTAGGATTTTCCAGGTGTATATAATCATGTATCTCTCCCTCCTGCGTTCCAGGGAATACAGGTTTAGGAACCTCAAGCGCTCCCAGTAATTATATATATATATATATATATATATATATATATATATATATATATATATATATATATATATATATATATATATATATATATATATATATATATATATATATATATATTATATATATGGCAGTCGTCCATCACTCTCCCTTCCTAAAAATAAAATGGCACTCAAGGGTCTGCAACTTAATGATGTGGACGAAATTCAAGCAGAATTGCAGGGTGAGCTAAATGCAGTTAGAAAAGTGTATCAGAAATTATTCGATAAGTGGTAAAAAGTACTTGGATAACTGTAAAGCCTGCCAAGGAAAGTACTTCAAGGGAGAACTTTAACTAGGTGATTAAATAAGCCTAATTTTTTTCCCGGCACTCCAGGTACTTTTTGATTGCACCTTGTACTGTATATTGCTTCCTTATTTATCCTCTTAAAATACATATTATCTCTTGCTAAACCTCTTCCTACATGAAACTCAATTAAAGGCGCCAAACATACGTATCATACCACGGGTAGGGATAGAACCCGCGATCAGAGAGTCTCAAAACTCCAGACCGTCGCCTTAGCCACTGGACCAGCTAGCCACAATAAGATTCATCCTACTAGGTATACGGTTTGTTTGCATTCGTGTCATTACGATTTCGTGAGTCATGTTGACGGCACTGAAGGGACTTGAGCTAGAGTTCGTCACGGCCACGCTAGCTGGAGATTCGTCTGTAAAAACTTGCATTTGTGGTCACAGTGGTGCCTATGCTAACCTTCCTATGGTGTAGAAATATACCTAGTTGGACGAATCTTATTGTGGCTAGCTGGTCTAGTGGCTAACGCGACGGTCTGGAATTTTGAGACACTCTGATCGCGGGTTCTATCCCCGCCCGTGGTATGGTTTGTTTGCAATCGTGTCATTACGATTTTGTGAGTCAACATACGTATATTATGCCCTCTACAACAGTGTCTCCCACTTGAGCAGTTAAGTCCCACACCACAATTACTTTCTCATATGGTTGTAAACACACTTAAAATTTCTCAAAATCTCTCTCTACACTTTTCTCTTCCTCATGTGCTATAAACCACCTATTGTATCCCACCCTTTCTTTAATCCACATAATCCTTGAAATTATACAGTTATATAAGTAGTAGAGGTAATGTTGAGAGATCATAACAGTTGATCGCTCAACAGTACCTCTACTACTTCCTCAGTTCGGATTCCCTAAGATACACCTGACCTAATCCCCTCTTTTTTAAGGTTAATTTGTGAGATGAGAAAATATCAATATTCTACATTAGTGCAAAAATTTTGGAATCCGTGCAATAATTGGATAATACCTCTTCGTATCTGCTTCAAAATTTCAATCATAGTGTTAATTCCAGAAAGCAATGGTAACATTGTTATTAGGCTGCAGAAGACACAACTTGCAAGTTTTATTAAACAGTGATACTGATTTCTCTCAATAACTAAAGAATGCCTCCATTGATTGCCTTCGAAACATTAACATTGATATTCTTGAAAAGAAAGATTACGCCCAGTAAGATAAGAACAAGTTCTGATTTTAGGTTTTTGCTAATATTATTAAAAAAACTTTGAATCGTTTGATTCAGATCAATTACTGGAAAAACCCTTTTCTAATACACTTCTAACTTTTAGTGTTGGTTGGCTTTATCAAAAGCAGGTAGGCACATTTTTAATTTACTAATTTTATTAAGGTGGTTTCTGTTTAATAACTAGAAAAGGTCTCTTCTGACAGGCTTCAACAACTAAGTGTTAGTGTAACTAAAAATAATAATAATAATAATAATAATAATAATAATAATAATAATAATAATAATAATAATATTTCTACAAGTACATGTACAAGGTATATAGGCCTAGCTGACATCAATGACGTACTATATAGAAAGCCGGTTGTTATGCTGAGTATTTCGGGCAAATTAGATCAGTTTTGTCCCAGGATGCGACCCACACCAGTCGACTAACTCCCAGGTACCCATTTTACGGATGGGTGAACACAGATAACCGGTGTAAGGAAACAAGCCCAATGTTTCTACCCTCGCTGGGACTCGAACCCAGATCCTCGCCGTGTGAAGCTATAGCTTTAGTTGTACAGAATGTTTTACATCATATAGGACTGTTTCTCAGTAACAGAAAAAAATAGATTGTAGAGAATTTTAAATAGAACAGAAATGCAAAAAAGAAGAGTGAAAAATAATGAAAAATAATGAAATTAATAATGAAAACTCTTATTTTTTTATGGGGAATTTAATAAACTTTTAAATACAACGTTTTCGAACGACTTGACTTCAGAGCCGCACACTGCTAGGTACACGATTCTTGTCTTCCACTAACTTCCTCCAAGGCTGCCGTTTACAGCTTCAGAAAACCTTATCGTATCAGGAGGGCGTCGAACAACTGGCAAGTGTAGGTACCCTCTTCTCAATTTTGTATAGACCATTACCGGTATTGGTTTCCTTCCAATTGCTATACACAGCCGTTTTTGATTGGTTTCAAAATTTCAGCACTCGTATCTCACTTAGAAGACAGACATTTAATCTCGAAATTTAAGTGTTATTATTTTTGCCTTAAAAAACTGGAGAATGCCTCACGGTGAGAGCTTGGATGCTTACGAGGGGCTCTTGATCCATAGGACCGGACTTACCCTCTCCTTCCTAGGGTAAATGTGAATGTTTCTTATTCACCATTGCTATCTGATCCCTACGGTGACTCATAGAGCACTGTTTAAAAGAGCCAGATGGAAAAATACTATACAAATATCGGCTTCAACTCTGTACCGTGGTGGGACCAGCTGTGGTCAGATATTACGCTAAGTCGAGAGTCATCATAACAGTAGTAGAGAATGTAATATTAACGAGAGAAATACATTCTCTTAACCACCCAGAGTTACAAGAAGCTTTCTGTAGTTAATATAGTATGCCTTTCCAATGATATAAACACTGCATGCCTGCCTCCCCTCCCCCCTTCCCACACACTTCCTCTTTTCCCTTCTTTCCAATTTAGTTAAGTTCCTCTTTCTTCCCCCAAAAGCACAGTCAATTTCTTTCTCCAGCGCAAGCTGACAGATTTCAACACTATATATGTGACTCATGATATATGATGGAATATGATCGGAAAACATTTACCATTTATTCTACCGTTAATGTCATAGTGAACATGGTGGCAGCACACTGCCAATGTATCGAGTTTTGGTAAAAAAAAAAATCTCCCCTCCCCTACCATTCCCTCCCCTCTCGTCCCCTCCCATCCCGTCCCTTCCTCTCTCGTCTATCGAGGCAGACACGAGTCAGGGAATTAGCCTCGGTGTATCGGCTCCGGCACTTGACGAGAAAACATTTCCTCAAAGGTTGGTTGAGGCGCCTTGCTCGCACGTACGAACGCACTCAAACGTGTACGAGACCGCGCACGCATATACGCACGTAAGCACGTGAAGACACTCACGCACCCTTACACAGACCTCATCGAGGCCAGGAGTTGTGATTGGACCCCTGTAATCACATACAGGTGAGTACACCACACACATCTCCCACCCACACACGTACGTACGTACGTCACTAAAAGAATCTCACTAACACCGGAACCACTTTTTTCCCCTGATACAATGGCCAGAAGCTGGTCCCTGCCTGCTGAACTGTGGACACTGTCACATGAAAGATGTTTGAATCACTGTACAAACGTGTCTTACCCTCTGGTTTGGAAAATCTACTTCTACTTCCTGTTACATGTGCCAGATCAGCCAGGGTGCGATAGTAATGGATGCCTGCGGGTAGCTAGCAGCAACAGCCTAGGTGACCAAGCAGTCAGTAAGAGCACCTGGCTTCAGGACTGATTGCAAAGGTAAGGTGTCCCAGGAACCCGTTATAAGTGTCCCCCTGTGATGTGAACAGGAAAAAGTATTCGACATTTATTGTAAAGACCGTTTAGGTTACCCGAATTTTTTTTTTTTACAAAGGCTTGTATGTATTGTACAAAGGGTGTGCCCCTATGTACTACTGGAACCAATGTTCAATCATTATTATTATAATAAAAATGAAGCGCTAAGCCACAAGGGCTATACAGCGCTGCAGGAAGGAAGCTAGCGGCAGGAGGGAGGGATGATCGGTATGTTACAGAAAACAGCGGGGCAGGGGATAGTGTGGGGGTAGAGGGTAGCAAGAGATTGAGGTAGAAAGGGCTGAAGGTATCATCAGAGTTTGTGAAGTAAGTCAGTTGTTGTCAGAAAGTCAATGAGAGAGTCCGGATGAAAGGTGGGTCCATCAGCGAGAAGGGAAGGTAAAAAGAGAGCAGCGGAGCGAAGACGACGACGGAGGTAAATTCTGCATGCTCGTTGATAAAGTGGGCAGTCTAACAGAATCTGGCTGACTGATAATGGAACCTGACAATTCTCACAGAGAGGAGCAGGGCGCCTCTCCATGAGATATCCATGAGTAAGACGAGTATGGCCAATGCGAAGACAGGAGAGAGTAGTCTCCCAACCTCGACACTGGTGACAAGAAGACGGCCGGTAACCTATACTCGGTTTAATAGATTGAAGTTTGTTACCGAGCATAGTAGGCCAACGTTGTTGCCAATGGGTGTGAAGGTGGGTAGTTATTGCAGCAAAATAGTCCATAAATGGAATACCTCTATATGAAACTGGTAGGTCATGTACTGCTGACCGTGCAGCAGTGTCTGCCTGTTCATTGCCCTGTACATCAACATGACCAGGGACCCAACAAAAAACAATATCTTTATGCTTCGTAAAGATGCGGCGTAACCAAAGTTGGATACGGAGGACTAAGAGGTGAGGTGTATCAAATTTCTGTATAGCCTGTAAAGCACTAAGGGAGTCTGAGACAACCACAAATAATGACACAGGCATAGATGCAATATGGATAAGTGCTGCAAGAATGGCATACAATTCAGCAGTAAAAATACTAGCCGAAGATAGTAAATGCCCTCGTACGACGCTGTCCGGAAACACTGCTGCGAATCCTATGCCGTCAGAAGACTTAGAGCCATCTGTGTACATTGCAATGGCATGAGAATGAGAGTGGAAGAGAAGACAAGAGCGAATGTAGGTGAAGAGAGAAGGGATGGAGTAAACAGGGGCGGCAAACAAATAATGTCTATTAATATCAGTGACCATTCTATAAATGGAAGGATTGCGGAGATCATGAGAGCGTACATAGTAGCGAAGGCAATGGGCAACACGGCTATCGGATAAGGATGGAACGTTTGCTTCTGCATAGAGGCTCTCAACAGGGGAAGAGCGAAAAGCACCAAGGCATAAACGTAATCCTTGGTGATGAATGGGGTTAAGGCTAGAGAGAGTAGCAGGAGAGGCCGCTGAATAGATTTGGTCACCATAATCAAGTTTCGATAAAATGAAGGTGGAATGTAGGTGAAGGAGAGTTCGACGATCAGCTCCCCATGAAAGATGAGCAAGGGTTTTAAGAAGGTTTAGCCGGCTGTGACAAGTTGCCTTCAGAGAGGTAATGTGAGGTTTCCAGGATAACCTACGGTCGAAGAGGAGGCCCAGAAACCTGACTATCACATTCAGGAATACGGGAGCCATAGAGGTACAAAGGATGATCGGAGATGACAGAGCGTCTAGTGAAAGTAATTTGGTGAGTTTTGGTACTGGAAAATTTAAACCCATGTGTGGTGGCCCAATTGGAAACACGGTCGACCGCATGCTGGAGAGAAACTGCAATGAGGTGACAGTCAGCGCCTGCACAGGCAATAGCGAAGTCATCAACATAGAGTGATGACCAAATATTTGATAGAAAACTAGAGGCCAAATCATTTATAGCAAGGAGAAAAAGTGTTGTGCTCAGAAAATATCCCTGGGGGACACCTTCAGCTTGAATAAAGTCCAGGGAGAGCACATTATTAACCCGAACACGGAAATGTCTGTCGGTTAAAAAGTTCTTAAGGAAGGATGGTAGATTGCCTTGGAGGTCTAAGGAGTGGGCTTGGGCCAAAATATTATACCTCCAAGTTGTGTCATATGCCTTCTCAAGGTCAAAAAAATATGGCAATAACTGAGTGGTTATTTGCAAAGGCATAACGAACATACGTATCCAAGCGTAGTAAGGGGTCTATGGTAGAACGTCCCTTACGAAAGCCATATTGAAGAGTGGAGAGACTGTTGTGTGTCTCTAAATACCACGCTAAACGTCTATTTACCAGGCGTTCCATCACTTTGCAAACTGCACTGGTAAGAGCAATGGGAGGATAGTGTGAGGCTTCATGTCCCGTAGTACCCGGTTTGCAGAAAGGGAGAACAATGGCAGATTTCCAAGGCTGTGGAAGAACTCCTTGTGACCAAATAAGATTGAAAAGGCGTAAAAGGACTGCAAGGGCTGACTGATGTAAATGTTGTAGCATACGAATATGAATGTCGTCGGGCCCAGCTGCCGATGATCGGCAAGCTGAGAGTGCTGCCTCCAGTTCTTGAAGTGTAAAAGGCACATTATACTGTTCTTCTCTGAGAGAAGAAAAGTCCAAGGGTGCTAACTCTCTGGCAGACTTTGAGGAAAGAAACGAGGGGCATAGATGGAGTCCCTGAGAAATACGGACCAGATGATTGCCAATTTCATTGGCAACAAGTAGTGGGTTTGCTATATCAACACCGGCAATCCGCAGAACAGGAGCTGGGTCAGGAGAATATTTACCACTCAGTTTTCTTACTTTTTTCCAGACTGCACTCATAGAGGAAGCAGAGGTGATGGTGGAGACAATCTCGTCAGCAAGCGCGTTTAGCATCACGGATGACACAGCGAGCGATCGCACGCTTCTGCTTAAAATCAAGAAGCCTCTCCATGGTTCTATTTTACCGGTACCTGCCCCACGCAGCGCATTTCAAACATACTGCATGAGCACAAGCAGGAGACCACCAAGGCACGCATTTCTGAGAATACCTGCCCAAAGTTTGTGGTATAGAATTAGAAGCTGCAGTTAAAACGGAAGACGAGAAGAGGTGTAAAAGCTCATCAATGGAGGACGAAGAAGGAACCTCACTAAAAACAGTTAGTTGTGAGTAAAGGCTCCAATTTGCCTGATCAAATTGCCAGCGTGGGATACGAAGAGGTGGTGAATATGAAGGGGAAGTAAGAACGATTGGGAAGTGATTGCTGTCATGTAAATCCGGGAGAACAGACCAGGTGAAGTCTAATGCGGTGGAGGAAGAGCAGACTGAGAGATCGATGCAAGAGAGAGTGCGAGTCCGAGGATCAAAATGGGTGTGAGTACCTGTATTTAAAACATGGAGGGGGTGGGTAGCAAGAAAAGCCTCTAACTGAATGCCATGGGAATCACAGTGAGACCCCCTCAGAGGAAATGATGGGCATTAAAATCGCCAAGTAACAGAAGCGGTGGTGGTAATGACGAAACAAGAAAGGCAATATCCGGGATAGATAATGCCCAAGAAGGAGAGAGATATAAAGAACAGGGTGTATACCACCTATGCAAGTGGATACGGGCTGCTGTGTAATGCAGCAATGTACGAACAAATAGCTGATGGTACGGAATATCAGTGTGTAGAAGAAGGGCACTTTCATTGAAGGTCCCATCAGGAAAAGGATCTGAAAAATACAATAAATTATAGCCTGAGATGGGATAGATAACAGCAGAGTGTAATTTTGGTTCCTGTAAGCAAACACCAACAGAGGAAAACTGGGAGAGTAACATCTGAAGCTCACCCCGATTACCCCTAAGGCCGCGTATATTCCACTGTAAATAGGCCATGATTGGCAACGATAAAGATACATGAAATCTGCAGGTAAGGGTTCCTATGGACTAGAGGGGTTAGAAAAGTCCACATGAGGTGGCAGCGGAAAACGTTCAAGCAGCGAAGGAACGGTGCACTGCGAAGGAGTTGCGCAGATGGAGGAGAGAAGAGAGAAGGAACAGAGGGTGGATCAGTGTCCATTGATGGTTTGGTCTCTGCAATATATTCAGAGATTGCTTCAAGTGTTTTGGAATTCAGAGATGTCGTATGAGAGACAATATTGGAGATGGTAGGGGGAGGATGAGTAAAGATTGAAACTGTAATGGGCTGTACCAAGGTAGGGGGGGGGGCAAAAGGGTGGAGGAAACTGGAGAATAAGCATGGAAGGGGACAGAAGAGGCAGAAACCTGGGAGGTGGCAGAAGAGGAAGAAACTTGGGAGGGAACAGGGGAGGAAGGTACAGTATGAGGAGGAGGGTGAACCTCTACACTTGTAACAGAGCCAGTGAGAGGAGAAGCACCAGGTACAGAGACAGGAAAGGCAAAATGAGGAGGTGGAAGAAGGGAAGGAGGGGTTAAAGGACCTTTTTTTGACTTCTGAGAAGTAGAGGGATGATTGGGAGGAGGTGTCGTACGAGATCTCGTCGATACCGAGGCTTGTGAGGGAGAACACGAAGAAGCGAGAACAGACTGAGGTGTTGAAGTAGGGACAGCAAAAGAATTAGATACAGGAGAGACTATCTGAGAGGTAACCACAGAGGAGGCTGCAGAAGATGGGACCCTAGAAGTGGGGGGACGTTTTGAAACACGGAAATAAGAAACATGAGGTAGTCTCCCTTGGAGGCAGAGATGAGAAACTGCCATGGCATAAGGGAGACCTTCTGCCTCTTTGAGATAATGGATTTCCCGCTTATTTAAGTAGACTTGGCAATGGTGAGAGTACGAAGGGTGAGCCTCATGACAATTAAGGCAAGAGGGAGGTCGATTGCAAGACATGTTAGAATGGTTATCCGCACCACAGACTAGGCATTCGGCTATAGATCTGCAATATTTCGCTGGATGGCCATATCGCCAGCAATTTCTACACTGTTGCAGTGTAGGGATCACCTTTCGAGCTTGTAACCGATGTCCTGCTACATAAACTGAGGATGGAAGTTCACGGCTGTCAAAAGTTAAACGAGCCACATTGCTAGGGTATCGTTTCCACTCGCGGGCAGGAAGAACATAAATGTCTACTTTGAGGATTGGGAGATCTTGGAGTTCCAGCTGTTCAAGAATGTCATTGCCACATGTCTGGAAATTTTGTTGAACTATGGTATGGGGCAGAATGACGGTACCACTACAAGAATTGAGGGAATGATGTTTTTCAATAGTGACAGGAACAGTATCAATATGGGAAAGAAGAGAAAGATCATGAGCTTGGGTAGCATTCTGTACAGTGATGATGCACGTACTGCTCTTAAGAGCATGAAAAGAAATATCTTTACCAACATGG
>NC_091331.1:30202489-30214989 GCF_038502225.1 Cherax quadricarinatus
TGAGTCTTGAATAACTCAAAGATACTGTAAACCTGGCTGACAAATGTTTATTTAGATAATTCCCTTTCAATTACATTTTAAGGCGTTTATTGAAGTGGCAAATGACCTGGTCAAATTGTTTTTTAATGAGCGGTTCACAAGTTTCATTATCACTTAGTAGCTTGTTCATTTTACCTGAATATTCAACACATTAGATTTACCGCCTCTCGAGAGATGCAAGGTCTGGTCCTTACTGAGCTCTTTCTATGTTTTTTGAATCATAGTGGGCAGTTGGGAAACAAAGGGTGGAGTAACGTCCCATTTACCATCTCTCTAATACTATTAACACCGAACTATATTCTGTAGGGGAGAGCATAAGCTATTTCTGAAATGACACCATTGGCACTATTTCCCCTTGTTTTAAGTTGTCTCATTGACTCTCTGATCGTGGGTTCTAACCCCGACCGTGGTGTGATCTAAATTATTTCAGTATTCACCCTCTCATCTTCCGGTTTTGACCTTGGTCTTGTTGTATTCTCTGAAAGAAATGTCAACCGATATTATTACTCCCATTTTTTCCACGTGTTCCATTTGTTTTATTGTGTTCTGTATACAATGTCCTTTTGAGTACTTCATTCTTTTTACATCTAAGCAGCTAGAACTCATCACCACTGAATGTTATGTTCTCCACTGCCCACTGGAAAACCCTACTATATCTTCCTGCAGTTTTTTTAGTGCCTTGTACCGACATGGCTTTCATGCTTATTTTGACATCTGCGAATGATGATACAAAATTGTGATAAGCGTTTTTATTAGTCTGATGTGAGGATAAAAAGCAGAAGAGGGGCCAGGACTGTGCCTTGGAGTAATGAGGTTTTGACTTCGCTGAGTCTGGACTTTGCTCTGTTTATTACTACTTTGTGTTCTATGTGAGGAACTCGAAAATCTATCTGCATCCCTTCCCCGTTATGCCTATGGTCCTCATTTTATATGCAATCACCCCGTGATCGCATTTCATAAACGCCTTCGTAAAATCTTTGCATTAATATTGGTAGAATTACAGACAATATGTTAAGTAAAAGGACAGAACTGCAACTAATGTGACATTTTATTGTGGCAACGTTTCGCTCCCCAGGAGCTTTGTCAAGCTGTTACAAAAATACATGGACACAGAGGGTATATATAGGCTTAGAGTGAGGTGTAATACTAGTGCTAGTAATAGTAACAATTTTAGTTGTAGTAGTAGTGGTAATACAGCATGATAGAACAATCAACTTGCACAGGAGTAAAAGGTTATGAAAGGTATTACTTGGGTAGCACTTGCCTCTGCACTTTTTTCTGTGATGATGTGGTCAGAGCATATTGTTTTTGTGATTATGTTTTTAAGTAGTTCCTCGTTGTTTGTAAATATCAAATCCAGTATTTTAATTTTTCATTGAATCAGTTATTTGTTGGTTAAATCCAGACTTCTCATAAAGCTTCACTAGTTCCCTGCTATGTATGTGTTGAGCCATAGTGCTTCCAGGAGCACTTTCTGGTACAATGTTGTAATGTAACATTTTCCATTTTTTTTTTTTGGGGGGGGAGGGGGAAGGGGTGAGGTCGAAATCTCCAAGGTAGATAATATTTGGTGTAGGGGGTTTAAGCCTCCCATGACAGCTATCTTTTTTTTTTTTATCAAACCTGTGAATTCCTCGGCTGTTGCTGACGGTGGTTTATATCACTTTCAGGGTCTCTGTCTTAGTACTACGGCTTTCAAGCCTTGGTCTGTGCCGTAGTATTACATGATGGGCGAAGCTCACTCAGGTAAGCTGTGAGCGGTGAATCTGGGACTAATAATAATAGAATGGAGTCGATACAGTAAGTGTGCATCATATAAAATAAATCTTGCAGCACAGTGCATAATGAGGAAAAAATAACTGCGACCGTGTTTTTTATTTAAAACGGCAACTTTGTGGTGTATTTTCGTATGGTTTTTATGGCTACATTCTCGGTTTCTTGGTCTCATTTGATAGAATGGAAGATATATTGCAGAAATAAAAGATGATTTTGAGAACTCAAAATAGCTTGAAACTGAGCTCAAATAGCAGAAATGTTCGATTTTTGCAGATGTTCAAGAGTCAACAGACCACATTACACGTCCAATACACGTCAACTGGCGGGCCTAATGTGTGCTCACGAATCCACTTACATTATTTATACAATTATTTCAATACTGCATAACAATAAATCTTCTATTTTTTGTGTGAATAAAAAATCAAAATGGAATTCATATATAAAGCCTGGGAACGTAACTAACAAACAGAGGAAATGTTATTTTAGTGCCAGGAATACCTGCATCGTTTATTCTGGACCCTATTTTGAAACTGGAATATTTTGATAATTGTTTCAAATTGGCCAAATTACCAATTTCTGATCACTTTATTGGTTGGTTTCTTGTGTTCAGCTGATAAAATAGAAGACATATTAGTGAAATAACCAAGAATATTGTCAACTGGAACAATATAACTGGCCAAAAATAGGAATCAAAGTGGACAAAAATCGCAGATGCGTAAATATCGCTGACACAGCAAAAATCGCAATAGTGTAATTTCGTCAATTTTCCATCAAATTTCGTACTTTTTGTTTTATTACCTTCAGAAAAATACTTTCTATCATTTCATTAGAAAAAATAAGAAAACTATGTTTTGAAATTTCTTGAATCTTGTGGATAACTTTTAGATGGGGGTTCTGGACCCTCAAAGGGATATACTAGTACAATTACATGGTTCTGATTTTCCACTCTGACACCTAGAAATTTCGCTGTATCATCCGATGAATTCAACAGTTGTGTGCAACAAAATACGTCTTTTACAGAGCTCAACTTCTCTGTGCCGTATTAACTCTGTCATATCTATACATATTGTTTTATATATCTTACCGTCCAAAACATCCCTTGTATGCGTTTTTGTAAATGCTCCAAAGATGGCATTCGCTTCTGTGAAGAGCTCAGTAACATAGCTGTCATCTTTCATTTTTACCTGATTTTAAACTTTAATGTTTGCAAAAAATTAATCAAGATTTACCATTTAGGAGGTTCCGGGTTGCTGTGTTTTTAGTGCCACTGGTGATGTAACGCCTCGCACGGTACCTGTTGTGCATATCTCTGCTTTCTCCAGTAGTGACTGTAAATTCTCTTACGTTCGAACCTGTTGAGTGTATGACTTGGTTTGTTACACTGCTGTGCACCTCTGTGAAACCTGTTCTTCCATTTTTCTCGCCTAAAAAAAGAATGCTGTTCGTTTGTCATTCCTCTGGTTTCTTGATAACGTCAGTTTTACGTGGTAGTCCAGCTAAGGTCATTTAATAGATTCTCTGATCTGTATTGAGACTGCAAAACTCTGGATGGAAACACCTGCATTCCTTTTCTTAGCAACACTTCTCTTCCCTTTTCATATTTGAACATTTTCTGGTGTGTTGAAATCAACACTTTCCCGTTCTGCCACAGTATATGTTGGCAGGTGTCCTCACTGCCAACATTTACTATGGTAGACACATTCTCGCTTTCTGAGAGGAGGTCTGCTAGTTTAATATGCTTAATATTAATACCCTATACCCATCCTGTGAGCTGAAGTTCCAAGTTTACAGAGGCACGTAATAGGCTCAGGAACTGGTCCGCAAAGTTTTGATAACTAGTTAATTTATAGTGATAATGAACTGGTTTCCCTTGTTTACCTTTTAGCTGAGCATGTCTCCAGATTGTTGCGAGTCTTATTTTCCTGCACGAGGCGCCCCCCTTCCCAGGGACTGCTCGGCTGGAGGCACTCGACCAGAGACGGCTCGGGTAGAGGCACTCGATCAGAGACGGCTCGGCTAGACACACTCTACCAGAGATGGCTCTGCTAGAGGCATTCGACCAGAAACGGCTCTTCTAGAGACACTCGACCAGAGGTGGCTCTACTAAAGGCACTCGACCAGAGACGGCTCTGCTAGAGGCACTCGACCAGAGACGGATCTGGTAGAGGAACTCGACCAGAGATGACTCTGCTAGAGGTCCTCCCCAGAGAGGGCTCTGCTACATGCACTCCCGTAGAGAATGCTTTCCTAGAAACACTCTCCCAGAGGCTGTTTTTCTAGAGGCATTCCCCTAGATACGGCTGTTTTAGAGGCACTCCTCTAGAGATGGCTGTTCTAGAGGCATTCCCCTAGAGATGGCTGTTCTAGAGGCACTCCCCTAGAGATGGCTGTTCTAGAGGCACTCCCCTAGAGATGGCTGTTCTAGAGGCACTCCCCTAGAGATGGCTGTTCTAGAGGCACTCCCCTAGAGATGGCTGTTCTAGAGGCACTCCCCTAGAGATGGCTGTTCTAGAGGCACTCCCCTAGAGATGGCTGTTCTAGAAGCACTCCCCTAGAGATGGCTGTTCTCGAGGCATTCCCCTAGAGACTTTTCTAGAGGCACTCCCCTAGAGACTGCTATTCTAGAAACACTGCTATTGATTTTTTCTAGAGGCACTCCCCTAGAGACTGCTATTCTAGAAACACTGCTATTGATTTTTTCTAGAGGCACTCCCCTATTGACTTTTTCTAGAAGCACTCCCTTAGGGAGTGCCTTTTCAGGGGGTCCCCTGAAAAGACACTCCCTAAGGGGGTCCCCCTCAGAAGACATTCCCCTAGTGGGTTCCCCGTCAAGAGGCACTCCCCCCTTAAAAGGCACTTCTCAAAGGGGTCCCCCCTCAAGAGGCACTTCTCAAAGGGGTCCCCCCTCAATAGGCACTTCTCAAAGGGGTCCCCCCTCAAGAGGCACTTCTCAAAGGGGTCCCCCCTCAATAGGCACTTCTCAAAGGGGTCCCCCCTCAATAGGCACTTCTCAAAGGGGTCCCCCCTCAATAGGCACTTCTGAAAGGGGTCCCCCCTCAAGAGGCACTTCTCAAAGGGGTCCCCCCTCAAAAGGCACTCCCCCATGGGCTGTTCTTAAGGCTCAGCAGCGGCTACTCTCATACTCCCCTTTCCCCTGGGCTACTTTCAGACTCCCCTCCCCCAGGGCTTCTCTCACACCGCCCCCAGTCACCCCGGGGCCGGGTCCAAGATTCTACCTTCGTCTATAAATACAGGTCTGCCACTCCGGAACACAAACCTGGCCACCCATCTCTTTACAGGAGTTTTGCATTAGCTTTGGTCTTTCATCTCCCACATCATTCATGCTTTGCCCCCTCCTCCGCCCCCTTCCTTCTCTAAGATTATTCATGTTTTTGAACCCCCCCCCCCCCTCCCATCCGGACACAAGCGCACACACGAGGCTATAGGGAACGAATCTTTGGAGCTATGACTCGAACCCTGCTACCACATAGGCAAGCACACACATATATACTTAAAAGTCTCAAATGAATAGGCACACTTGGGCACATACGCGAGTACACACGTACACACACACACACACACACAGTAACAAGGGGACACAGTTGGAAGCTAAAGACACAGATGAATCACAGGGATGTTAGGAAGTATTTCTTCAGCCACAGAGTAGTCAGTAAGTGGAATAGTTTGGGAAGCGATGTAGTGGAGGCAGGATCCATACATAGCTTTAAGCAGAGGTATGATAAAGCTCACGGCTCGGGGAGAGTGACCTAGTAGCGATCAGTGAAGAGGCGGGGCCAGGAGCTCGGACTCGACCCCCGCAACCTCAACTAGGTGAGTACAACTAGGTGAGTACACACAATCACGTATACACACACACACACAAGCACATATACACACACACAAAGCTCGCTCACAACTAATGCCTAACATTTACTCCAAACATTACAGCATAAACAATATCGTAAAAAAATATAGTATATAAATATGCAAATTCAATAGGATTGAGTTTAGCTTATGCAAATCCAATTTTCAACACGTTTTATACGTGTTGAGCATAGCTACCAGGATAATGACATTGTTGAGTTCTTAATTGATCCCATTATACCTGTAATTGTTCAATTTTCCATGAAAAATCCTTGCCTAATGAGTTATACACTGCGCAGCTGGTTGCTTCCTCGGGTGTGAATGTTCCTGTGATTGTCTGCTGGAGATTGCAGGAGTGAGCAATAGTTCTTGGGTTTGTTTATAAAAGAGAGAAATTTACTGACAAATTTGCTTCAGCGTATTTACGTAAAAATTTACTGAAGTGATCATGTTTGAGCAGAGATGAAGCCCCTGGCCAGTTAACCTTCAACTGGCAGTTGCTTCCTAGCATCGTTTGCTGCACCATATCTACTCTTCAATAAAGTACGCTGTTTGTTTCCACCTATTCTCGTTCACTATCACAGTTTAAGATTCGTCTATTTGGATCCTTGTGTTGATCTTTCCGTATCACTTTCCCATTATCTACCTTATTTGCCCTTATCACCTCATTATACCTATTATCGTCAGCGCTGTTCCTTAACTTGAACAAATCTAGTGGCAATTTTCTAGTGAACGATGTTTTGAACCTTCACTATTTGTATGAATCAGAGGTTTTAACAACCATATAAATGTATATGCGAAAGTTGGTGTGGGTTCCAAGCTGGTGTTTGTTATTTAAATATTAATATGCAATGTTCACCGTCTAAAATGATTCCACGTTGCTTGTGTTCGAGGTAGAACTTACAATCATCAGTGGTGCTTGCTTACTTTGCTGCTGCTGTTGCTTTGCTGCTGTTGCTTTGCTGCTGTTGCTGCTACTGTTCTCTTGATGTGTGCCTCGGTAACCACTCAATGTTACTGGCGAGGGATTCCCATAGATACTTGTAAAATAATTACATAATACCAATGTTCACAATGTCTAAAACATAGATGTTGTAAAAAGTTTTTTTCTCAAGTTTATATCAAGGTTGTGATGAATGGTTTGAAAAACCGACAAGTTGAAGATTGAGACACTTATACAACATATAGGAATCTTTATTCAGGAAACGTTTCGCCACACAGTGGCTTCATCAGTCCAATACAAAGCAGAAACGTGTAAGGAGAGGAGTTTGAGGTGATCAGTCCCTCAGCCTGGAGTCCATCAATTTTGTAGAATGTACAGCATAGGGCCGTAGACATGGCTTATATACTGTAGTCAGATGAGGCGAAGCAGGAGGAGGCGGGGTCATAGTGGTACCATCCACTAGTCGAAGTAGGTCTTCGTCCAAAGGTTGGACAAGTGTTGAATATTTTTACGTAAGCATTTGAAACGGCTAAAGGGAATTGTATAAAAATTAAGAGTTTATATTTCCACTACTTCATCTACCATCACCACCACTACTTTTTCTTCTCTCTGTCCCGTCCCTCTATCCCTCCCCTATATATATAGATTTCCTTTCTCTTTTTTGTCATATAAATCAATACGCAATGGTTATAACCATAATTTTTAAAGTGGTTAATCCCTCGGAAGGCCTCGGTCAGATGAGCAAAAGCTCCAGCTGCGGGTCATAACTAGAACCGGCATCAGAAAACAGTTGTCCCGTTTCCTGCGTTAGTATGACTCTGTAAATTGTCCAAGTCGGACCGAAACGTAGTCGTAAGGTTTTCTCCTATCAGCGAGTTATTTGTGCGTTATTCCAGTCACAGTATTGTGCTTTTCCTTCTTCACAGTTATTTAAGTTTTAGCGTCTCAGGTTGATGTTTAAAATTCACAGTGTTATAGTAAAGTATGATACTTTATTACTTAAAGCTTTTGAATAAGTAAATTAGAGATTGAAAATTAGACATATATGCAACATCTGGGTATCTTCAATGTAGACGTTTCGCCATCCAGTGGCTTTATCGGTACAAATTCTAGGACATAATTTGAAGACATTAGAACTATATACAAAAGATAAGGTAATCAGTCCATCAGCCTTGGAGGTGGTGTTGAGAGCACCATAGTCGTGAAGATGTTGCATATGTGTCTAATTTTCATCTTCTCGGTATTGTGTACCATTCATGTACAACTTGTCAGACACTGGAACATAATGGAATCTTGGTTCAGAGGACATCTCAACCTTCTTCACTTCTACTAACCCGTCCTTTGGGTATGACCTACTTCCACTGGGAAATCCCGCCTACCAGTGACAATGCCTTCGTCTGTTACCCATCCCAACTTTTCACCTGACGCCAATATATAAGCACCAGCCTTCTTGCCTGCGCTCCAGATTCTTCACAGCAACTTCAAGACAGAGGGACTGATTACCTCATCTTTTGTATATAGTTCTACTGTCTTCAAATTATGTCCTAGAATTTGTATTGATAAAGCCACTGGATGGTGAAACGTCTATATTAAAGATACTCAGATGTTGCACGTGTGTGTAATTTTCATCTTGTCGGTATTGTATATCCTTCGTGTACAAATTAGAGATTACGAGCCTCACTAAAGCCTTCCTTTCTTTTAATCACACTAGACCTAAAGTAAGAAACTGACCTGGAGGATTCCTCCAGTTATCACACTGGAAAAAAATGTGGGAGTGACCTGTGTAACACAAGGCGTTAATAGTCATAAGCGACAATTTTTATTATAATCCAAACCAAGCATTAAACCCACTATGGCCATACAGTACAGAAGTGTTACTGGAGCAGAAAGGAGCCAGGGGTGGAGAGGATAACAAAGGTATAGTTGGAAGGAGCTGTGAAGAGTACTGAAGGAAATATTATCGATGATTGTGTAATAAATCGGCTGCTGTCAAAAAAGTCGAAGAGGAAGTCTGAGTCAAAGGTGGGGCCGTCAGCAAGGAGGGATGATAAAGGGTGTTAGAGCGGTGACGACGTCGGAGGTAAACTGTGTGTGCTCGTTTAAAGACAAAACAGTATAATAGTAGATGACAAACTAAAATTGCAACCTGACAATTCTCACAGAGTGGAACAGGGCGCCTCTTCATGAGATATCCACGAGTAAGACAAATAAGACGGGTGTGCCCAGTTTGAAGACGTGAGAGGGAGAGCGTAGTCTCCCAACCTTGGCATCAGTGTTAAAAAGGCCAGAAATTTAAACTTGGCTTGATGGAATATAATTTGTTATGAGTCATATTGGACCAAGAGAGTTGCCAACGATTGCGAAGGCGGTTAGAGATTACACCAAATAGTCTGAGAATGGAATACCTCTAAATGAAACTGAGAGGTCATGTACCGTTGACTGCGCAGTTGAGGCTGCCTGCTTGTTGCCCTGATCATCAACGTGACCAGGGACCTAGCAGGAAACTATTTCTTGGTTTTTGCTAGAAATGCAGCGCAACGAAGAACTAAGGGATGAGGTGACTCAAACTTTTTTATACCTTGCAAAGCACTATTGGGGTCTGAGACTACTAATGTTGAGGTAGGCATAGGTGCAATGCGAATAATTGCAATAAGAACTGCATATAGTTCAGCTGTAAAAATGCTAGCCCAGTCTAATAAATACCCTCACACAATGCTGTCCGGGAACACTGCTGGAAGCCTGACACTGTCAAAAGATTTAGAGCCATCAGTGTACACTGCAATGGCATGAGAATGAGACTGGAAGTGGTTGAGAAAAGGGAACGTGAAGCAACTGTAGGTAGAGCTTTCGCGCACAGCAGAGGGGAAGAACAGATATGAACTGTCGGAACGTCCCCAAACGGGAAGAGAAAAGTTAGATGCTAGATGAACATATGAGGGAGGCAAATGAAGAGAAGTCAAGGGTGAGTGAAGACGAAGGGTGAAGGGACAGAGCAAACAGGGGCGGTAAACAAATAATGGACCTCTACTTACGCCCATTACTATCCTGTATGTAAAAGGATTGCGAAGGTCATGAGAAAAGCACCTAGCACCTAGACATACACGTAATCCCTGATGATGGATGGGAACAAGCTTAGAAAGAGTTGTGGGAGAGGCTGCAGAATATATCTGGTCACCAAAGTCTAGTTTCGATAGAATTAGAGCAGACTGCAGTCGAAAAAGAGTTCGACGATCGCCCCCTATGAAAGAGGGTTTTAAGGAGACTCAGCCGGTTATGCCAAGTTGTTTTCAGTGAAGTAATGTGAGGTTTCTAGGACAACCGGCGATCAAACAGGAAGCTAAGACATCGCCATTCAGGTACAATCGAGTATCAGAGACAACATAACGTCTGGTGAAAGTAATTTGGTGCGTTTTAGCACCAGAGAATATAAACCCATGAGTAGTGGTCCAATGGGAAACACGGTTGACTGCATCCTAGATTGAGGTTGGAACTATGCGACAGTCAGCGCCTGCACAGGCTATAGCAAAGTCATCGACATCAAATGATGATCAAATACTAAATTTGAGAACAGAGGCCAGATCATTTATAGTTACTAGAAAAAAAGTGGTGGTAAGTACACTAAGTTCAAGATGAAGGTAGGAGACCACCATGGCACACATTTATGCGGGTCCCTACATGAGGTTTGAAGGATTGTATTGGAGGCTGCAGTTAAAACCGAGGACAAAATAGCTGTAATGGCTCAGCAGTTGAGGAGAAAGGAGAAGGTTCTTCATTAAAAACAGTGACTCTAGTAAACCACAAGGATATCGAGAATACGTATGAGAGGATATGAAAATGATTGCTGTCATGTAAATCATGGAGCACTGACTAGATAAAGTCCAGGCTAGTAGCTGGGTCGCTGCATGGACACCACCGGTGGTGCAGCCTCAGGCTTACCAGGAGGGGGAGGGAGGAGTAAACTGTCGGAAGTAATAGCTTAGATCCAATACAATGGTGCCACACTCGATGACCACAATGATGCCACATTCGACGACCACAATGGTGCCACACTCGACGACCACAATGGTGCCACACTCGACGACTACAGTGGTGCCACTCTCGATGACTACAGTGGTCCCATGCTCGACGAATCCTGAAGCAAGTTGTGAGGGGCTGTTCCTCATAGAAGGGCAAGACTGAAGCAAAAGATGAGTGAAGTCTTGGAGCTTATTATGATGAAGTAAAGGCTGACTTCACCACTCGGTAGCCATAACAAACCCTCGCTCAACCTCAGTGTCACAACATTTATTTATAACAACATCCGCTCATCATGGTGATCAGGGTGACCTATGGGATGAGCAGAAGTGCAAAGAGGAGTGCGGGACGAGACTCTTCTGGCTACATAGGGATAGAAAAATACAGAAACTAGGATAAAATAGGCAGGAACAAAATTGAAAGCGCATATCTCAGTCCTCCAAGTGGAGCCGGCAGGCAAGGGAGACGAAACGAATCCGAGAACTGTGGCAGTGGACCACCGCACTGCCTGAGGAAGTGGAAAAATAAGAATATAGCCTACTAGAGACTCCGTATACAAGCTATTCCTTCTCGAGATTTAAAAAAAAAAACTAGCAAAATGGCCTCTACTTTACACACACTATTTTTAATACTATTCTTCTGAGGAGGATGAGCGAGTGTTGAAATTAATTCTACCTAAAGGTCTCTAAAAGTATCTCATGGAAATCATTTTCTGGAATGGTCTATATAAAACTGAGCAGAGGGCACCTGCACTTGTTACTAGTGGAGAACTTTATGCACCAACAAGTTAGGGAGAGGAGAGGATGAACCAGTAAGGTTGGACCTTGTATTCGCCCTCAATGTTTCCGACAGAAGGGATATTAAATATGTAAATCTTATCGACACTAGCTATCACATGGTCCTGAGTTTAAAAGACCTTGTGAAAATAACAATGGACAGTGAAGCAGCACGGTAAGAAGGTAAGAAACCGAACTTCAAGAGAGGACTAAACAGGTACGAGGCAGTTCCTGTATGAGGTACAGTAGGAAAGAGAACTAGAGGGAAAGACAATGAATGCAGTGCACTACGTGGCCAGAACGTGCAGGCAGACTGAGAAGTTCGTACCCATGAGCAAGAGAAACAATGGTAAGACTACAGTGAGTTACTCGAAAGCATACAGGGGCCAAAGCCAAATATGCTAGAGCATGGAAAAAGTGTAAAAGGCAAAGAATTCAAGAAAACAAGCTGAGCCGAAGAGCCAGACTCGAGTATGCATGCATAAGAAGTGAGGCTCAACAGCAATTTCAGAATGACATAGAACTGAAAACCAAATCTGACCCAAAGCTGTTAAATAGCCACATCAGGAGGAAGACAACAGTCAGCTACCAAGTAATCAGGTTGAAGGAGGTGGGGAGCTCACAAGGAATGACCAAGAAGTCTTGCAAGAGCTCTGAAGGAGATATAGGGAGGTAGTCTCAGACAGAAAGGCTACCAGCAAACCAAAGCGAGAAAGGACACCAGCAAGCGTTGGATACAATTCACACAACCGGAAAGGTGGTGAGGAAGGTACTATGTGAGCTACATATCTCGAAGGCGATGGAACCAGACATCTTTCCGTGGGTCCTGAGAGAGGGAACAGAGGCATTGTGTGTACCACTAGCAACAATCTTCAACAAATTTTATCGACACTGGGAATCTGCCAGAAGTATGGAAAACAGCAAGTGTAGTCTAAATTTTTAAGAAAAAAGTCAGGCAGGTAGTGTTAAACTACAGACCAGTGTCACTGTCATGTATATTATGTAAAGCTATGGCGAAGATTATCAGAAAAGTGGTGAAGCGCCTAAAAAGTAATGGGTTCATACATGACAACCAGCACTGCTTCAGA
>NC_091331.1:30224989-30267489 GCF_038502225.1 Cherax quadricarinatus
ATGTAGTTTGTGATCGACTTTAAACTAGCGTTTCCAACTTTAAAAAAGGTTCAGATTGATATACATTTTGTAATAGCTTTTTATTAATAGGTTATTTTTAAAATGTTATTTTCAAAAAGTTGTGCGCTGAAAATAAAGACGTCCATAAAGACGAAAATAAAGACGACTGTTGCTACTACGAAGGAAATGATAATGTTATGACAAGAGTGTGATGTTAGTTATGGGATAATCTATAATGTGAATTCGTGCCACATTATATGGTCAGGTAGCATAGATGATGTACCTCGATGCTGGATGACTATCTCAAGCGCAGCAAAGGACATTGTACTCCTGCATTAATATTCCTTCGTTCCCACTCCCTCAGGATCGCTTCAAAACCTGTTCTTGTGAATTCTGTTTGTTCCCTTCATAAAATTCCAGACACCTGAAGAGAGGTGCTCTTGACAATGACTAATGTAAATGATCGACATCGATCACTTCTGGTGAATTTCGTAGATATAATCGGTTCTCGCCATATGCTCTGGCTTACTTTCTCGGAGATTTCGCTTCATATTGTTGGTGGTATGTATAGCCCTGACACCCCCTAGCATGCGGCATATACCTTGTAGCTTCGAGTGAATACCTTTCATTGCTAATAGTTTCTGTGGATAACAGAGACTGGTGGCTTCTACTCCGATCTCCACGTGGGCTGATACGCTTCTTTATTGTCGAGACACGAATTGTATTTATGGTATATCTGTGCAGTATGTTAGGTTAAACCAGTGTTCATCCTCTAATCATTGATCGGCCTACGGTTATAAGAGATGTATAACCATTTAATGGGGATCATACAATTCTACTCATATTTCTTATAACTAATCTGAGGAAAACCAGCTGACTGTATACACTGATATTACTGACAGTCTATATTAGAAATTAAATTCTTGTAACAGTATGCTTTTTGTTCTACTGAATAATTAAAAGTATAAATTAACTACTTATGTTTAATTTCATCTTAACAGAATTTTGGCGACACTTATTTCGGTTATCATACAGGCCACTCGAGGGAAATGTATCCCAGATCAGATTTACCTCTGGCACGTAATGTATTTGATAAAATCATGTCGTCTGAATGGTTTAATGTTTTAGCAACCAGCTTTAACACACAGGAAAGCTAATTATAATTTTAGGCTGTGTAGGTTCAAATTTGATGAATATATCATATGCAAATCCAAGTGATTTTTATTGGAGAGATGTGTCTTCTGCACATCAGCCTTTTTTCAATCTAATACAATGACATGAAGATGGAAGTTTTTATAGTGGAGCCACAGTAGAAACGATGTGAAGTTGCAATACGTGTAGACGTGAACAGAGATGAACGGGACCCGCCAGTAGAAGGTCACATTCGTAAGGTTGACCAGAAGTTATCAAGAAAGTTTTAGAACATCAGTATTATATACTTTGATGTAAAGACAAAAATTTTCATTGTCTTACATATATGGGTATTATTGGTTTCCATGCTATGACTGGAGATGGTCTTTTCTGGTCGGCTATAAACTTTCAGCCCTCATATTTTTTTTTTTCATAATAAGATACACATTACTGAACTGTGCATGTCCTGTTTTGCTAATTTTCTCTTAAACAAATTGAGAGACTGGTTTTCGTATGAAACCTTTAGACTTCAAATATTGAACGCTGGTGTATCCAAGGAAAAGGTTCAGTTTTGGTCTTAGCAGCGTAGGTGCCAATTTGTCAATTATATTTTTAGCCTTTATCTTCTAATTTTTCTTGGCTGAGCAAGAATTTCTTTTGAGGAATACCACAAAGAAAATGAATGAATCCTGGGAATAAGTGTAAAGCAATTTGTAACGAAGACTGCAGCATTTCAAAACACTTGATAAAGTCAAGAGAATATAAAACAATTAGATTAGCCTCGATCTGTAAGAAAAAGCATTCACCTGTATATTGTCTTGATATATATTTCACGCAGTTTGTTGACCCAAGAACAGACTAAAGTTTATTTAGATTTGGAAAAGCACGACTCGTAGGTGGTTAAATAAAAGTACTAGAATTATAGAAGGTAACGAGTGCTTGACATACACTAAAAAATTTCAGTCCTCGCCCTCCACCCTCACCCTCGATTCCACTTCGAGGACAGCATGAAACAAGCTTTTATGCCGCAAGACGGGCAGAAAGCAGCAACTTTACTCTGGCTGTACCCTTCTCCAGAACATCACTCCATCTGAGATCATACATACCCAGGATAACTCGAGTATGGAACACATTCGTACAGCATAATGATGTCAACGAGATAAAGTCAGTTGATCAAATGAAAATGCTGGCCCACAGATGGCTCCAACTTCATCCTGGTCCCTACTTGTATGTCTCATAACAATAAAAATGCTTTCAAATGAGCTGATGTAGGTAACAGCTCTTAACCTGTAAATATCTTGTCAATAAAACTAGGGATCCTTAACCTTGTCAAACCCTGTGAAGAAAAAAAAAAAAAAAAAAAAAAAACATTGGGCGTGTTTCTTTACATCGGTTGTCTATGTTCACCCATCAGTAAAATGGGTAACTAGGAGTTAGTCGCCTGGTGTGGGTCGCATCCTGGGACAACCCCTTAAATTGCCCGAAATGTTCAGCATAACAAGCGGCTTTCTATATAGTAGTATGTCACTGATGTCAGCTAGGACAGTACATCTACATGCACTTATAGTATATAAATATATTATCACTATTAGCACAGCCTCGTTGGGTACGATAGTACATTTCAGTTTGAATTTTTTAAATACCTATGTCAGAAACCCACTCTAAAAAATTAACACACGCATACATATATACCCAAGTTATCGTATACAAAAATGATAAACATGAACGAGAACTTAAAAGTAAAATGTCTGTCAAATGTCTACACTCCAGCCAGCCTTGGAGTACATAAATGTCTACACTCCAGCCAGCCTTGGAGTACATAAATGTCTACATTCCAGCCAGCATTGGAGTACATAAATGTCTACACTCCAGCCAGCCTTGGAGTACATAAATGTCTACATTCCAGCCAGCCTTGGAGTACATAAATGTCTACATTCCAGCCAGCCTTGGAATACATAAATGTCTACACTCCAGCCAGCCTTGGAGTACATAAATGTCTACATTCCAGCCAGCCTTGGAGTACATAAATGTCTACACTCCAGCCAGCCTTGGAGTACATAAATGTCTACACTCCAGCCAGCCTTGGAGTACATAAATGTCTACACTCCAGCCAGCCTTGGAGTACATAAATGTCTACACTCCAGCCAGCCTTGGAGTACATAAATGTCTACACTCCAGCCAGCCTTGGAGTACATAAATGTCTACACTCCAGCCAGCCTTGGAGTACATAAATGTCTACACTCCAGCCAGCCTTGGAGTACATAAATGTCTACACTCCAGCCAGCCTTGGAGTACATAAATGTCTACACTCCAGCCAGCCTTGGAGTACATAAATGTCTACACTCCAGCCAGCCTTGGAGTACATAAATGTCTACACTCCAGCCAGCCTTGGAGTACATAAATGTCTACACTCCAGCCAGCCTTGGAGTACATAAATGTCTACACTCCAGCCAGCCTTGGAGTACATAAATGTCTACATTACAGCCAGCCTTGGAGTACATAAATGTCTACACTCCAGCCAGCCTTGGAGTACATAAATGTCTACATTCCAGCCAGCCTTGGAGTACATAAATGTCTACATTCCAGCCAGCCTTGGAGTACATAAATGTCTACACTCCAGCCAGCCTTGGAGTACATAAATGTCTACACTCTAGCCAGCCTTGGAGTACATAAATGTCTACACTCCAGCCAGCCTTGGAGTACATAAATGTCTACACTCCAGCCAGCCTTGGAGTACATAAATGTCTACACTCCAGCCAGCCTTGGAGTACATAAATGTCCAGCTTGATAAATCATCTCGGTGTACCAGGCAGCAGTCGTGGCAGGATGTAAGCAAATCCCAATGAACGAGCCCAGCATGTTGAGTGGTAAAATGCGTTTGGTAGCCGTCTCAGCTTGTTGAGCGGATGTCTGACTTTGGTGAGTACCTGTCAACCAGTTAGGTAAGTCCGAAGTGGATGACAGTTACCAACCAATTTGTGCTCGGTTAAGTTTTTTTTTAGTTTAACATGTTTACCAAAGTAACAATGTAACATTCTCTTTTGCTACCAAATATAAGTCACATATGTATTTATAACTACATAATAAAGATGTTAGCTTTTACGTAATAGGATTTTCTAGAAACATTTAGTTTACGTAGGTTAGATTGATTATAGTTATTCATGATACGTATTTTTGGGAGAGCACGTAGAATAATAATCATAATAATTAATAATACTAATAACTTTTAGGTTGTTGTTATTTAAAGGTTAATCTTGTCCTCCAGAATGTGACTCACATCAGTCTGCTAACACATAGGTACCTACTTACTGCTAGGTGAACAAGGACAACAGGTGTAAGGAAACACGCCCAATATTTTCATTTGTACCGGGGTTCGAACTACAGACACTCAGTGTGAGAGATGAGTGCACTACCAACGGAGACTTTTGAAAATAGCAACCAAGCGGCCCAAGCCGCTTGGTTGCTACAGCCTGAGCGACAGGGCTTATAGTGCCAACTGCAAGATGACGAACGTATACATCACAGCCAGACTGATCAAAAACTAAAACTTATCAAGCTCCCTTTTAAAGACAGCTAGGAATTTAATTGTAATTCCCCACTGCATTAAATGAAAGCTGCCTAGTCTTGGTCCCCTTACACTTACGTTGTCTTTCAGTGTGCTCATCGCGCTCCTGCCTTTCACTGGAAGATTTTTGCTGTATCCCCTTAGAATCTTGCTTTTATATGGAGCAAATTTAGGATCATTCTTTTCAGAATAATTAGCGAGTATATTCTAGTAAATCTTTTTTCTACATTCCAAAACGAAACAGTTCGATGGAGTTCATGAATTTCTAGTAGATGAAGGACTTAACGAGCCAAACCAGTGATGATTCTCTCTACATTCTCAGGACCTTCAGTTTCACTTGCCTTAAAGGGAGTTGTTTGAAGACGACCAAGGAAGGGTGAGTCCTGGTATTCCAACTGAGGGTGAACCATGATGCTCCAAAATGACTGAAGGATGTTTGGGTTCTAATTATTTTACACACCCACAGGAGGGTCAGTCTTGATGCTACTCCACCACCAAAGGAAGGTGGTTATTGATGCTTCTTTCTGACAGACAAACGGAAGGTGAGCTTTAAAACACTTTACCATGACCAGTGGGATAAACCTTGATTCTCCATGAATTACTCTCCTCCATGACCAAAGAGGAAAGAAGTTGTGAGGTTTGAAAGGAGTTTCGTCTAGTAGATAACTCAGGTATTCTTATCCATAAAACATAAAATACACAAAAACACCCAGTGTAACTAAACTATAAAAATGCTCCTAGCAGGTATAAACATAAAAAGAAAATATCCCGTATCAGGTGAAATAAAACTTTTAAAGGTTTTAAAAACACACAAGTTCCTGGAGCTTCCTACAAGTATTCTAGTTATTATAAAAAAAAAATGAGGGTGAGAGGTGAGCTTCGTGCAGTAATGTGATAAAACAAAATTCCTACAGAAAAATAGTGCATAATTCTAGCAACATTTTGGTGCTTTCAGTTTATAGGATTTTCTCAAAAATTTCTCACTAGGACGAAATGTCAGACATTAGTGTTATTTTAGTTATAATTATTGTAGGTCTGAGTCACTGGAATTCCAGAGTATCATGTTTGAAGTGTTTACTTGGTAGACTACATGTCAACATTGTTGTATCGTGGACTTCAATCATATTTTCTAGTTTTTCTCAAAGTTATTCTTCTATCGGTACATCGTTCATTAATTATGCATATATTATGTTTTTTTACACACAGTATTCAGGAGTCATAGTTTTCAAAATTTACTTTTAGATACAGTGGACCCCCAGTTATTGGCCGATTTTGTTATCGGCCAACTCGGTTATCGGCGTTTTTTTTGGGCGCCCGGTTATCGGCCGTTAGCTCGGTTATCGGCAGTTTTGGACGCGTCCGTCTGCCTGCTGGGGCAGCTTGCACTTCAGTTTGGCTTTGTCTCTCGGTGGTTGAGGAGGCTTCTGCTCATACATCCAAACATTTTACTTGTTTACCATTGTTTTTAGTGGGTTTTCTTGCAGTGCAACTGTGAACTAAGTATTTGTAATAACCTTCACCGTGTGTGTATTTTTTTTAAAGTGAGAAATAAACAAAAAAATAAAAATTCAATTTTTGGAGAGCTACAATATTATATCGTTCATTTCTGAGGTAAAATTCGTCTTTACCCTTTACTTCATAACGTAAAGTCAACTACAACATCCTAGGGTGTTACCAGTTTTGCCAAAATTCAAAATTTTTCTCTATTTTTAGGGAAACTTTATGGAACTTCTAGTATAGACGTCTGACCACCGCCTTAACTTAGTGAAAAAAAAATAAATTGGACAATTATTTCGGTCTTATAGCTAATTTAGACCGTGCCCTCCTCCTTCCACCGAAGCAAAAATGCCAAAGCTCTAAGATGCCCACTGTAGAGGTAGTCAGGAGCACCTGCAAGCAGGTAGCACACGAGGTACACCGGGCCGGTTCTCAATCTACTGACAGTCGTATTAAACTGATGATTTTTGAAGGAAAGCCAAACGCCCAGGAATCCAAATATTTTTTGTCTGTAAGTATATAGAGCCCACTGAGCCCTCCACTTCCCAGTCTCGTATGCTGTCCATAAAGATGAGGCAGAAGTGCACTTTCGAGGTAACTCAGAATACCAGTCTTCACCTCTACATTTATCTGCTTATTTTCCCATAACACCACATGTTAACTGTTAATTATACGTCTCTACTAGCAATTATTGCATTAACAAAAAGCCTTGGTTCTCTGACTCATCAATAAAGACGATGATCTTTCAATTATGAACCAAGTAATACTCCAAGAACATAATCGTGGTCGTTACCGGAGCTTCACTGCCTACAGAGACAAACTAGGCACTGTCCAAGGAAGGCTGGTTACGAACCAGCCTTCCGTGGACAATGTATGTGTCTAAGTTTCTCTGTTATTTTATTTGCGGTATTTTTTATCGAATAACCTGCAAGTCCTTCCATTTTTTCCTGTGTTAAAATTATTGTATCCATAATGTTTGGCGTAGGGAAAGTTCGTTTTATCTATCCTGCTAGCCTTTGTTTAGAAATCTTCCCCTGTTTAGGCACATCAGGGTCACACTAAGAGTTAAGAGCTTCTGTTAGCAGAGATCGAAGGGTAGTCTACCATACTCGATATTCAAGTTTTATAGAAAGCCTAAATATCGAGTGTGGAATGCCCAAGAACAAAGTTGTATCATAATGGATCTAAAAGGCCCAGCAAGAAAAGACAGGCAGATTTGGCAGACATTCTCTTAACATAGAATAGCAAGACCTCATACAGGCTGAACATGGACCACCGATGTGGCCCGTTGATGTGGAAGAATACTAATAATCTCAAGGCCCAGCATAACAATAATTTTGAGCTTTTTTAGATGCGAGGCTTTTGTAAGGATTAGATCACGGACCACTCAAGAACGTAACCTGCTCCTCATAAGTAAACACCATATCATGGATTAACACCTGGGAAACAGGAGCTGTTTCGTTCAACATTAGGCAAAGTGGATAGCCATCGTCTACCTAGTATAAAACCAATAGCCACCAGAGGCAGTACAGCATGTGATAGTGTCCATTACCATTGAAGAAGGTGGCAAGCCTTTTTGAGAAGACGATGAGCAGCATACTCGATCAACCACATGCTAGACTAACTCAGCCAACAACAACACTGATCACACTGCGTTGTTACAATAAGGCACGATGATCAAAATGGTGACCTGTGACATCCCTTTCTCCAGGAGAAAGCTCCACAAGTAAGCTGAACCATTCTTAACCCTGGACCAACCTATTAATCCTGTCGGAGAAATCAGAACAGATGGCCTTGCAGTCCTGGAGTCTAGAAATGGCAGGGAACGGAAGAATTCCACGTTGTGTAATAGTTTCTTCAGTTAAATTAAACCAAAATATGAAGGAGTCTGGCAAAATACTAAACGAAGTCACCTGTCATCCAAATCCACGGGTCAGACAATAAATGGAATTTTGTGGAAAGCATATTGCACAAAGCAGCAGCTAGTCAGAAACATCTTTCTTAATTACAGATCCGTCAATAATAGACCCGCGTAGCATTTCTGAACACCCTCTTGGTAGCAATTGCTTGACAGTAGATAAGGTAATTGAACACAGAATACGGGTTCATGAGGTGAGAGAGGCTGTGTATACAACCTGGCAGTGGTTCTCAGTTGCTGTTCCACCAAGGGGCTGGCAGACGGGACTGGGCGCTAAGGAAGTTTAGCTTCTGCCTCCTCAAGAACAACACTCGTGCAATAGGAATAAGCAAATCAATTAAAGTACCATGATAAATGCAGCCTGTGTCTTACAAATCTGTCGTCTCGAGCTTTACTATGGAGGGCAAATTGAATTCTGCCATTACCTACAGAAAATTATCGCTGCTATACAAATATGGAAGATCTAACCATCTGAAAACTAGCTGCATGTAACTAGGACACACAGATGTCTATGCCTAAGAAGGCATCAGTATGAACATTACGATAAAGATACTTTATTGTTCAGATGGCTAACACCCAAAAGAGTAAGCAAAGACTTTTCTATCTTTCAGGGCAACCTACATCCCACACAGGGTGGTGGAGTCCTCCCTGGAGTAGGAATGGGCAAGGTAGCAACCGAATTAGGTCAGCAAAAGTAGAGCAGTCTGAAACCCTATCCAGTGGGAGGCAACAAGAAGCTCACCTTCATACCCTCCAAGCTTAGAAGTGGTATCTTCTAAATAACTCTCCCTTTGGCAACTATGCCAGGTGGGGATGAAGGGAAAGCTGTTCCCATTTGTTTATCATTAGCCATAGTTCTGAAGAAGACAAATATCTTCAGTATGAAGCTTAATGCCTCCATAGAACAATAACAACAAAATATCTAGATTTCCACCAACTGTAACGTTCAATGGAGAAGACCACTATAGTTAGGATGTTTCGTCTATGAAGCCTGGAATGCAGTTCTCAGAATTCTCACAAAATCTCACACAGTTTGATTAGGGTCAGGGAATCCAAGTAAAATCTCTATTCCAGAAGACGAGGTCATATTTGATTCAGGAAACAAGCTTCTGAATGACCATATGATAGCTATCTCCTGATATGAAACACAAGATTCACTAGTGCGCTGTTCCTGCTTTAGACAGAGGTCCAGTGTTGCTGGGAGAATTAAAAGGAACCAAAGATAGTGAGTCCATCTTGTCTTTCATTATCTAGAGAACGAAACAGATCACTAAGAAGTTCGAACATCCAATGAACTGCCCTGGCTGGAGGCACTGAACTAGGGCTCGAATGGTGGTTGTACATTTATTTATCCTTCTGTCTTGGCCAGCAGCAACCCCCAAAATCAGGTACTCAAGGAGAAGCGCCGGAAATTACATCATGGAAGAGAAGAGAGAAGCAATTAATTTTATCTGGCATAAGACGCTCTACTACCCAAAAAGGCTTCAGAGAAAATAACCACTCGCTACAAGCTATCAGCCTTTTGGAGAGAGAAATTTTTCCGATTTTCTTATCCAGGTGTCTCAAAAGACGATGGCTGCAGCAGTAGACGGCATTGGATTTTTTTTTCAGTCAAAGGTGGGAAGTAGGTGATTATTGGCGTTAGCAGGATGCCTCTCCATTTTTTGCCTCCACAAAATGCTCCATCAGTAGAGTTCTTCCTCTGAAAAGCCTTACAGACCTCTGGGCCACATCGGAAGCGGCAACAGGGAGACTTGGGGGCTCATTAGTCAAAAGAAAAAAAAATGCCTGTAACCGGCCAGGATGCTGGAGGTACGCTGGCCTACTGGGCTAGGCAACATCCGTCTTTTTTATACTTCTTATTGTGTACCTTCCTTCCCATCATTTGCTATAATGGAGCCACACGAGTTGAGACACTGTAACCCCCCCCCCCATACAACACTGAATACTATATGCAATAAGCATTTAGAGCAGACGTACATTCTGACCTCTCATGACCAATCTCTCTGTAATTTAAGAATAGACCTGGGAAAAGGATAAAGGCCTTCACATCCAGGAACTCTCCACTGGTTCAAGTAAATGGCGAAAAGTACATTCTCCAACTGGCACTATACAAGTGCAGAGTACGGGCCTGAACAAGTCTAGAACCCTGTGACAAGATTTTCATGCGAGATCTGACTACTGTTAAGGTGCAAAATTTATCTAAATTCTGCCTGATAACTGCCACTTCAGACTTAAGTCTTAGCTCGGTGAAAGATAAGCTGTATTATACGTAGATATTTTACCCAGTAGGTAGAAGTGTGGAGCAACTTTGCTACAAGAGTATCTGCACACCACGACTGGCACACCGGAGGCGAATGTTTTCTGGAAAGAGCTCAGTGACAGGCAGAAACCCTAGAAACCCACCAGGACTCATGGACAACTTGTCAAGATGATGTCATAAGACGGCCACATAACCCTCTAAATCTTTTCCAGTCTTTATATAATTCTATTCCTTCTCCTCTCAGTACCTAATCTCTAAGGTTAACCCTTGCAAAGGGCAGGTGTGAACCTTAAAAGACGCCCTTTTTCTAGCCATCAAAACCATATTCATCATCTAATCTCCAATAGCACTGAAAAAACGGCAAACGGCAAACTTCATGTTTGACGTACAGGCGCCATCTACTGCCGGTTCTTTGCCACTCATATCTGGTTCAGCTCTGCAGTAGAGATTACACAGTCAGCACATCCAGAAGCATTTTATCTCTATACTCTAGCCAACCAACGCCATGTGGCTGGGTCTAGCCCCGGCTCTTTCCCTCAGTCTCTCATCATTCTTCTTCCTCACTTCTCTTGAACTGTCCGAATCTTCCTTTCACCCGTATGGGTCTTACCTGGGAGTATCCTACTACTAGTGTTTAAGGCACTACTGTAAAGCTGCTTATTGCAGAACTGTGTAGCACGCATGAGAAATCGTTAGATCAGCAAATGTAAAAAAAAAAAAATCTTATCCAAATAGTTCATTATACCAGGCAGAAACGTGCCCCACACCACTCATGACAGGGGTATGAGTATCCTTATTACAGAAAAGACCAGAAGTAGAACCAGAGATACGTCTTACTGAATTATAGTGACTCAAGTTTGCATGTACTTACCTCCACCCCCTAGACTATTACACGTTAAATATTAAGATTTTAATACATTTCTATGTTATTTTGCATTGTTTAATTAATTCAAGAGTTGACTGAAATGATTGAAGAGTGAGGTTCTTTAGTTAATATAACCTGTTAATTGTTTACCAATTAACAGGTTACATAAAGCGAAAATTTGAAAATTTTTCGGTTACTATTGACACAGCAGGCACTCACTTGGTGTACCAGGAGTTTATACTTATTATAACTATAATCTTTAAATGGGTTGACCTATAAGCCAGCGTAAGGCCTCGGTCAGACGACCAAAAGCTCTAGAAGCAGGTAATATGACTAAGACCTGCGTCAGGAACTACTTATCCTTTTTCCTAATAAACCTTACCCACTTAACTTGTTATATAAATATGCGATAACCCATCACTTGCTACTTACACCGAAGAAATAAGTTGGTGGGGTGGGAACTAGTGAGACGCTTCTCCATGACCCAGGGTGAGCAACGACCCTTCTCTATGACCCAGGGGGAGCAATGACGCTTCTCCATGACCCAGGGGGAGCAACGACGTTTCTCCATGACCCAAGGGGAGCAACGACGCTTCTCCATGACCCAGGGTGAGCAACGACGCTTCTCCATGACCCAGGGGGAGCAACGACGCTTCTCCATGACCCAAGGGGAGCAACGACGCTTCTCCATGACCCAGGGTGAGCAACGACGCTTCTTCATGACCCAGGGGGAGCAACGACGCTTCTCCATGACCCAAGGGGAGCAATGACGCTTCTCCATGACCCAGGGTGAGCAACGACGCTTCTCCATGACCCAGGGGGAGCAACGACGCTTCTCCATGACCCAAGGGGAGCAACGACGCTTCTCCATGACCCAGGGGGAGCAACGACGCTTCTCCATGACCCAGGGTGAGCAACGACGCTTCTCCATGACCCAGGGGGAGCAATGACGCTTCTCCATGACCCAAGGGGAGCAACGACGCTTCTCCATAACCCAGGGTGAGCAACGACGCTTCTCCATGACCCAGGGTGAGCAACGACGCTTCTCCATGACCCAGGGTGAGCAACGACGCTTCTCCATGACCAAGGGGAAACAATGACGCTTCTCCATGACCAAAGGAAGGAGAGAACTAACTTTCCTCCATGATTTCAGAGCGCCTGATGCTCCACCATGACCGAGGAAGAGCACTTATTCTTCTAAATGACGAAGGGAAGTACTATATGTGCAAAATTCCAAAGGGCATGATAAATTCACGGTAAGTCTCAGAGAGGTTCCCAATCCTTAACTCCTAAGGAAGGGTAATTATCACCTAACTTTAAGAGAGACACCCTTATATCAAGCCCAAATGGAGAGGGACTCATTTACCAACCCCTTGAGATGTCTCATTTTCCTTAAACCAAAAGGAGCGAACCTTCACCAAATCCTAAAGGAAGGGAATCTTCCTCTAAATTCCAAGGGAGAATCCTTATCCCCAGATCTTAGAGAACATCAGAATCAGAGTCTATAGACACAGATTTGGAGTGACTCCCTACGTAGGGACAAAACACTTGGCACTTATATGTCAAAAATTAACCGTATTGCTACTCACCTTGTGACGAAGTATGAGGAGACTTGGGCGGCTCGCCAGTCTGGCTCAGCCTGGCAAATCAGCCATGCAAGTCCCTCGATTTGTTGTGTAAGTCACTTACCTGCATTGTGAAAAATATAATTGTTAGCAGGATTTCAAAATAAGTATACTATCCTACATTAAACTTTTTATTCTATTTACAAAATAGTGCTCCATATAGGTCATTCAGTGCGGCAATATTAATCAATGAAACGTTTCACTAATATACTGAATGACAAGTAAAAGAGTAGGTATCCTCCATGAAAAAACACTGGTGGTGCTCACCTCATGACGGTGCTTGGAGATCCCCGGGCAGCAGCTGGCTGACTCCAGCCGTGAGGTCTGGCAAACCACGAATTTCCTCCCAATGACGAGTGGTAAAAGCCACTTACCTGTAATAATTTAAATATCAATAGTATGACTCAACTTTGACAAATACAGTCACGCTTACTTATTCACGGTTATTTTCACTTGTTTCATCATTAGCTGAAGAATGACTCGCAAACTTTCTTTTCTCACTGATCACCATAATCAGTAACAAGGTAAAAATGTACACTCGCTTTTCTCCATTTACTCAACTGCCGAAACAAACGAATGGAAGCAAGGAATAAGGAGGTCAAGTGTATATTTTTTAATACGCCCCTCGTCTCCCACCGAGGTAAGGTGGCCCGAAAAAGAAGTAACTTTGATCACTCATTATAACTGTCTTGCCAGAGACGCTCCGATACTACGCTTCAGATGCCCCTCAAACTGCAGATACACCCACCTCTCCTTCAGGGTGCAGGAACTGGACTTTCCGCCTCAATAACCCAAGTCCAGGTATCCAGTTTTCCCAGAATCCCTTCTTCACTGTTACCTTGCTCACACTCCAATAGCTCGTCATTTAATTAAAACCACTCTTGCATTCATTCCTTCCCAACATGCTCTCACATGCCTGCTGGATGTCCAAGCCCCCTCTCATACAAAACCTTATTGACCCCATCTCTTCATTCTTTCCTTTGGGGACACCACCACAAAAACCCCTCTTCATCCCTCTGGATGATACTTCTACTAACACCACACCCAATCTCAAAACTACGAATTCTCCGCATATTATTTACACACCACACATTGCCCTCAGATACGACATCTCTTCTGTCTTCGGCCTCCTACTCACTGCAACATTCACAAAATATGTTTCACACCCATATAAGTGTCTCATACATATCAGTTTTTTGTCTCCATAGTTGTTGTAACACATCACTCACCTTTCACCACCCTCCTCATCAGTTACTTGGTTCACCTCGTCACTATACCACTGGCACCAGTACTCAATATACTACAGCGACACCAGTACTCACTATAATACAGCTACAACAGTACTCACTATACTACAGCGACACCAGTACTCACTATACTACAGCGACACCAGTACTCACTATACTACAGCGACACCAGTATTCACTACACTACAGCGACACCAGTACTCACTACATTACAGTGACACCAGTACTCACTGTACTACCGCGACGCCAGTACTCACTGTGCTACAGTGACAGCAATACTGTGCTACAGTGACACCAATACTGTGCTACAGACACACCAGTACTCACTATACCACTGACACTAGTATTCACAATACCACTGACACCAGTACTCACTACACCATATTGATACCAGTACTCACTATAATGCAGCCACAATAGGACTCACTATACTACACCGACACCAGTACACACTGTACTACAGCGACAACAGTACTCACTATACTACAGCGACACCAGTGCTCACTATACAACACCAGTACCCACTATACATCGACACCAGTACTCACTGTATTACAGTGATACCAATACTTTGCTTCAGCGACACCAGTACTCACTATACTACAGAGACACCAGTACTCACTATACTACAGCGACGCCAGTACTCACTATACTACAGCGACACAAGTACTCACTGTACTACAGCGACAAATACTGTACTACAGAGACACTAGTACTCACTATACCACTGACACCAGTATTCACAATACCACTGATACCAGTACTCATTACACCATATTGATACCAGTACTCACTATACTACAGCGACACCAGTACTCACTATACTACAGCGACACCAG
Organism: Cherax quadricarinatus; assembly: GCF_038502225.1. Taxonomy (NCBI): domain Eukaryota; kingdom Metazoa; phylum Arthropoda; class Malacostraca; order Decapoda; family Parastacidae; genus Cherax; species Cherax quadricarinatus. The sequence continues at coordinate 30,239,940 of NC_091331.1, forward strand.
TACTCACTATACTACAGCGACACCAGGAATCACTATACTACAGCGACACCAGGAATCACTATACTACAGCGACACCAGGAATCACTATACTACAGCGACATCAGGAATCACTATACTAGAGCGACACCAGTACTCACTATACTACAGCGACACCAGTACTCACTATACTACTGCGACGCCAGTACTCACTGTACTACAGCGACACCAATACTGTGCTACAGCGACACCAGTACTCACTATACCACTGACAACTGTATTCACTATACCAGAGTGATACCAGTACTCACTATGCCACTGACACAAGTACTTACTATACTACACCGGCACCAGCCCACACTGTACTACAGCGACACCAGTACTCACTATTCCACCGCGACGCCAGTACTTACTGTACTACAGAGACACCAATACTAACTGTGCTACAGCGACACCAGTACTCACTATACCACCGCGACGCCAGTACTCACTGTACTACAGAGACACCAATACTAACTGTGCTACAGCGACACCAGTACTCACTATACCACCGCGACGCCAGTACTCACTGTTCTACAGAGACACCAATATTAACTGTGCTACAGCGACATCAGTACTCGCTATACCACCGCGACGCCAGTACTCACTGTACTACAGAGACACCAATACTAACTGTGCTACAGCGACACCAGTACTCACTATATCACCGCGACGCCAGTACTCACTGTACTACAGAGACACCAATACCAACTGTGCTACAGCGACATCAGTACTCACTATACCACCGCGACGCCAGTACTCACTGTACTACAGACACACCAATACTAACTGTGCTACAGCGACACCAGCACTCACTATACCACTGACACCAGTACTCACTATACCACTGACACCAGTACTCACACTACCACTGACACCAGTACTCACACTACCACTGACACCAGTACTCACTATACCACTGACACCAGTACTCACTATACCACCGACACAAGTACTAACTATACCACCGACACCAGTACTCACTGTACTACTGACACCAGTACTCACTATACTACTGACACCAGTACTCACTATATTACTGACACCAGTACTCACAATACCACTGACACCAGTACTCACTATATCACAGTGATATCAGTACTCAATATACCACAGTGGTACCAGTACTCGTTATACCACTGACACCAGAACTCACTACTACTGACACCAGTACTCACTACACCACTGAAACCAGTACTCTATATAACAGACCTGTACTCACTATACCACTGTCACCAGTACTCACTATACCACTGATACAAGAACTCGCTATACCACTGACACCAATACTCGCTATACCGCTGATACCAGTACTCGCTATACCGCTGACACCAGTACTCGCTATACCATGGACACCAGTACTCGCTATACCAGACACCAGTACTCACTATATTACTGATATCAGTACTCACTATACTACTGAAACAGTACTCATTATACCACTGACACCAGTACTCACTATACCACTGACACCAGTACTCACTATACCACTGACGCCAGTACTCACTAAACCAGACACCAGTACTTACTATACCACTGACACCAGTACACATACCACTGACACCAATACTCACTATACCACTGACACCAGTACTCACTATACCACTGACACCAGTACTCACTATACCACTGACACCAGTACTCACTATACCACTGACACCAGTACTCACTATACCACTGACACCAGTACTCACTATACCACTGACACCAGTACTCACTATACTACTGACACCAGTACTCACTATATTACTGACACCAGTACTCAATACCACTGACACCAGTACTCACTAAACCACTGACACCAGCACTCACTATACCAGACACCAGTACTCATTATACCACTGAAACCAGTATTCACTATACCCCTGAGACCAGCCCTCACTATACTACAGCGACACCAGTGCTCACTATACAACACCAGTACCCACTATACAACGACACCAGTACTCACTGTACTACAGTGATACCAATACTTTGCTTCAGCGACACCAGTACTCACTATACTACAGAGACACCAGTACTCACTATACTATAGCGACGCCAGTACTCACTATACTACAGCGACGCCAGTACTCACTATACTACAGCGACACAAGTACTCACTGTACTACAGTGACAAATACTGTACTACAGACACACTAGTACTCACTATACCACTGACACCAGTATTCACAATACCACTGATACCAGTACTCATTACACCATATTGATACCAGTACTCATTACACCATATTGATACCAGTACTCACTATACTACAGCGACACCAGTACTCACTATACTACAGCGACACCAGGAATCACTATACTACAGCGGCACCAGGAATCACTATACTACAGCGACACCAGTACTCACTGTACTAGAGCGACACCAGTACTCACTATACTACAGCGACACCAGTACTCACTATACTACTGCGACGCCAGTACTCACTGTACTACAGTGACACCAATACTGTGCTACAGCGACACCAGTACTCGCTATACCACGGACACCAGTAATCGCTATACCAGACACCAGTACTCACTATATTACTGACATCAGTACTCACTATACTACTGAAACAGTACTCATACCACTGACGCCAGTACTCACTATACCACTGACGCCAGTACTCACTAAACCAGACACCAATACTTACTATACCACTGACACCAGTACTCATGCCACTGACACCAATACTCACTATACCACTGACACCAGTACTCACTATACCACTGACACCAGTACTCACTATACCACTGACACCAGTACTCACTATACCACTGACACCAGTACTCACTATATTACTGACACCAGTACTCAATACCAATGACACCAGTACTCACTATACCACCGACACCAGCACTCACTATACCAGACACCAGTACTCATTATACCACTGAAACCAGTATTCACTATACCCCTGAGACCAGCCCTCACAATACTACAGACACCAGCACTCACTGTACTACAGACACCGGCACTCACTATACCACTGGCACCAGTACTCGTTATACCACTGACACCAGTAATCACTATACCACTGACACCAGTACTCACTGTACCACTGACACCAGTACTCACTGTACCACTGACACCAGTACTTACTATACCACTGACACCAGTACTCACTATACCACTGACACCAGTACTCACCATACCAGACACTAGTACTCACTGCACTACTGACGTAAGTACTCACTATATCAGACATTACTCACTATACCAGACACCAGTACTCACAATACCACTGACACCAGTACTCACTATACCACTGACATCAGTACTCACTATACCACTGACACCAGTACTCACTATACCACTGACACCAGTACTCACTATACCAGTGATACCAGTACCCACTATACCACTGACACCAGTACTCACTATACCACTGACACCAGTACTCGTTATACCACTGACACCAGTACTCACTATACCACTGACACCAGTACTCACAATACCACTGACACCAGTACTCACAATACCACTGACACCAGTACTCACAATACCACTGACACCAGTACTCACTATACCACTGACACCAGTACTCACAATACCACTGACACCAGTACTCACTATACCAGTGATACCAGTACTCACTATACGACTGACACCAGTACTCAATACCACTAACACCAGTACTCGCTATACCAGTGATACCAGTACTCACTATACCACTGACACCAGTACTCACAATACCACTGACACCAGTACTCACTATACCAGTGATACCAGTACTCACAATACCACTGACACCAGTACTCACTATACCACTGACACCAGTACTCACTATACCAGTGATACCAGTACTCACAATACCACTGACACCAGTACTCACTATACCACTGACGCCAGTACTCACTATACCACTGACACCAGTACTCACTATACCACTGACACCAGTACTCACTATACCACTGACACCAGTACTCACTATACCACTGACACCAGTACTCACAATACCACTGACACCATTACTCACTATACCACTGACACCAGTACTCAATATCACTGACACCAGTACTCACAATACCAGTGATACCAGTACTCACTATACCACTGACACCAGTACTCACTATATCAGTGACACCAGTACTCACTATACCACTGACACCAGTACTCACTATACAAGTGACAAGTACTCACTATACCACTGACACCAGTACTCACTATACCAGACACCAGTACTCAATACCACTGACACCAGTATTCTCTATACCAGTGATACCAGTACTCACTATACCACTGATACCAGTACTCACTATACCACTGACACCAGTACTCACTATACCACTGACACCAGTACTCACTATTCCACTGACACCACTCACTATACCAGACACCAGTACTCACAATACCACTGACACCAGTACTCACTATAACAGACCAGTACTCACTATACCACTGACACCAGTACTCACTATACCACTGACACCAGTACTCACTATACCACTGACACCAGTACTCACTATACCACTGACACCAGTACTCACTATACCACTGACACCAGTACTCACTATACCACTGACACCAGTACTCACTATACCACTGACACCAGTACTGTCAATAAAACTATGAAACTAGTTCACTCACCTCTTACAATTAACTTTACCGGTTTTGAACATGGCAACAACATAGTTTAAGTCAAGTATCATGTGGACTGTGTAATAACAATTACCCCCCGACCCCTCAACCTCATACTAGTGCAACCCGCCCTGAATCAGAAGATCCTATCTTAGATTTTTAGGTAAATTAGTGTAACTGTTTCCTTTGAAGAGTGTACTTAATATTGTAGAGTTTATTATATAAATTCTTGCCCCTAAACCAGAATATTATTCCCTCTGGGTGATAAGTTGGCAGGAGGATCTACATCTTTGGCCCCAGGATGGGTTGGGTTGGATAAGATTTGTCAGGAAACTTGACGAGAGTTTCTTGACGCGGGTCTTGGTATTCATATGATGACCAGCCGCTGGAGTTTTTGGTCATCCGACCTATGCCTTGGATGTTTTACCCTGAACTGATGATTAAGACACATTGCCGCCTCGTTAGCGTGTAGCCTGTCCTCTCTCTTACTCACCTACACAAACATTGCTCATTTTTCCTTCTTGAGTAATTTTTTCAGACATCTGGAGCATTCCACACTACACTACCGTCCTGCACCGAGACACCTGTGTACTGCCGTGCGCGCGCGCATACAAGGTGATTCAGTCACACTAATTTGGTGTCCGAATAATTTACCCTGACTTGGATTTTTTTTTCTGCCACTTATTTCTTAACTGTGCCATTTAATATACTAAACTATACGCTCTTACCCTAACTCACTTTGTGTGTGAAATTCCATTTAAGTATAAACTAAGCAATCCCACGACAGATGATATTATTAATAAATACAAAAATGTGCTTTAAATGTTTCGGATGCAGACAAAAAATTTTATTTCAACGTTGGAACTGGTCGAGGATTATTTCTTGTAATGGAATTCTCGGCTAAAAAAAAATTAACAGTTGTAGAAAAAAAATAATAAAATATTTTGATGATGTTTTTTTTACAATACATCTGTAAAAGACAAGCTTTTGTGTGCATATATAAAAATTGCCAATAATTCTTTAAGCAAATTCAGGTGTTTTTTATAGCGAAATTTGTTCCCGTTTTACAAGTCGTGTTGTTTGCTAAATATAAGAAAAGTTTAGTTTGCGTGAAAATATGATAATAAGTGTTTAATGGGAACAAGTGATTAACTGGCCATGAGCTTCCTGCTGCTTACTACGTTGACACTATGTTCCTTAGCGAATTATTATTATAATCATGGGGAGCGCTAAACCCATAGGATTATACAGTGCATGTGGGGGGGGAGGATGGAAGGCATTCTGGCTCATTTCAATGAAGTGGAGCACAGATCCAATTCCCTAGATCAAGAGCCCCTCACCAGCGTTAAGGAACCTCCCTTGAGGGAATTCCTTAGCGAAGAACATAATACCAAAACAATATATTTTATTTAAAATATTGTACACAAATAACAGACAATGGTCGATTTAAAAGTAGAAAAACGTGAAAAGATTATGGTTACATAAGGCTGAAAATTAATCAACAAAAAATATGCAAAACTCGCAAAACAATACAATCAACCACACAACACAAACACAACCAGAAACATTAGAACCAAGACTAAAACGCTGAGATGTAAATTCCAATAGATTTCCCTAAATTCTGATAACAGTTAACAATAGGTACCGAAACCTAATTAATATAAAATACCTATAGCCAATATAAAATAAGACTTAGCCACATGTGCAGAACAATGCACTCAGAGGAAAGATTGCATAACATGAAAAATTAGCAACATGTAACTGCAGTTCGGGAAGTATAACAACATTAACAAATCGTAATATCACAGGAACATAAAAGAAAACTCTTTGATACTTAACACTCTCACCCTACAAACAAATTACATACCATTGCCACCCACCTAATCACAGTATCACAAAACCCTTGCAACCCAAGACATAGCACCCTTTCGCACACAGGAGCCCCACGCACTGACTCAAAAATTCTCCGTTGGGACGCACTTCTCAAATGACCCTCCATACAAAGACCTATTCCTCTTCCTCGTCCTATAAAACTTTACCGTCAAGATGCAACACCCGATACCCAAATCAAACCCGGTCGCATGACACACCCACAATGTGTGAATATAGTCAACAACTATACAAGCTACAGGTCTTGTCGATACCTCTCACAACCCTCCTATATCCAAGCTGAAAGCCCTTAACACTGACACCTTCCTACTTCCAGTCACTAAAACTAACACTGGAGCCAGCCATGTTCGCAACTCTTCATATTGCCCACTGAAGTATACTTCATGGAATGCAGAGTCACCTCACCCACAGGCCCCGCAGGAACCATCAGCAACAACATCAGCAAAAACCTTCCGTAACAAATTACTTCTCTTTCCATAGGAGAAATGCGCAATATAGTAAATTCCTTCATAAATGCGGCCTCAATCATAAAAAAGGATATAACAACACCACTGGGCACTTACATGTCCTAACAGAACATCATACAAAACATTGATCTTTTTCCTGCTCTGCTCTGCCATCATCTTCCTTAACAGGATCTATATCCTCTTAAAAGCATTATTTTATACACCATACACTCAGACCTGACACCAATCCTTGAAGGGTACAACACTTAGTCTATGTATATAAACACAACATTCTTGTGTAAATCAAATAGGCCCAAACCAAGCAATGTCACAGTTACCCTCAATTATTCACACTAAGAAGACCACAAAAAAAACAGAAAATCCTTCCTTGGATCTCACTCCACAAGACCTATGATTTTAAAATTTATTAATATTCACGATTATCCATAATACGTTTCAAAACATCCCTGCCACCCCTTCAAGCGCTCAAGTCTAGTATGTTCATTTATCAACAACATAGCATTGTCTACTCATCCCAGAACTGCTGGATGAACTCTCCCTCTTACTCTTCACCCCACCAGAAACCTTATCCCTCGCCAGCCTATAGAACGAGTCCTGCATACACGCGCACACCATCTGAGACAACGGGCAGCCCTGCCTTAAACCATCTACTCATGGGTTCAGCCCCACTAATCTACCATTTACCTGGACTCTACCAACAATTCCACAATCCACCCATCTCACAATTTCCTCCCCAAACCCCTGCTGAAGGAAAATACTTCTCATAGTTCCCCTTTCTACAGAATCTTATACACCATTCCAGTCAAGGGCGAATAAAGCGCCCTTCTCCCCTTTCTCCTGCATAGCGTTCACAAAATCATGAATAATGGAATGAGCAGCTAACACGGAACTTCCTGGAATACCATACTGGTCCGATGCGACATGACCCACAGCACTTTAATAAATTCCCCAGTAACTTTGCAAAGAGATTATAAACAGCACATAAGAATGAAATCTACCGATAATAACGAATCCTTACCTGCAACTTTATCTTTGGAAGAACAACGCCTGCTGTCGACTAAACAGGGTCACACACCCTCTCTTTCATGATGTTCATGAGGTGTACCAAAAATGTTTTCAATAACGCCCAGTGTAAAATTCAACTGATATCCCACGAATTCCCGGGGCTTTCGAGGTAGCCACTGCTAATATCGGACTAAAAAAAAAAAAAAAAAAAACTCTTCCTCCTCAATAACTCTACCGAACGCCATCCTATCCATCTCACTGAGAATATAACAAATTCCCCTGCAAACTTCTTTAAACAAATCTCCCTCTTTCCCCTTCAACACCCTCTTTGCCCAATACTTCTCTTCCCACCTGTCCACGAACACCAATATCACATCAGTCGTCTTCCTGGCATGAGCTTCCTGCAGTCTCCTATGTTGCAATGTATCTAGAGACACGAAATAAAAGTCGCCTTCTTCTGCTGCTCCTGTGAACGTAAACATGCAGAGATAGCTTGTCTCCTTAAAGAACATCCCTTCTCATGACCCGGATTAAAAGCTTCAAGCCCTTTATATAATCCATTCGGTACATCACCTGAACTGCCTCCCGTCCCTGTAACACGGACGCAACGCATCTTCATAACAATTTATTATACAGGCTTCGCCACCTCGTCCCAGCAACGTACCAAACCCGATATCTGTGTACTTCCCACCAACACGCAAATCTCTCTACCGTTTCCTTGTCTCATAAGACACTAGTATTAATTTCCAATAAGCTCTGTGATGCACTGCCAACGGCTCCCACCCCATATCCATGATAACTGCAGGATCAGAAAATGCAGCTGTCGCGGTGCAAACTGAACACACAGTTGCGGACGGTTTGGCATTAATTCTGTCCATTGTGGCACCACAGTTCTTCCTCACAATGTTTGGGCTGACAACACTGTTGATATACAACACATCCTTCAAATGCACATCACGCCGCACCTCACCTATTCCGAGGAGTAATGTCCTGGTCCTCTCAGGGTGACATCCTTCGTATATACAACACTTTTTTAGTCTTCTCCCACAAAAACTAAGACCCACTATGTTCATATAAAGAAAACTAAATTCTTCCTGATAAAAGTATTTGTAACCTCTCACATCGTCATTTGTTGGCGCATTAACACATAAGAGTGACAGCCCAATCCACATGGATAATGCAACCATCGCCACCATTTTCACTACAGTGGCACAGTAACGGGCATGATGCCCCAACAAGAGGGCCTATGACCCTTCAAACGTACACTAATCAACACACGTGTCCCATAACCTGGAATCTCAAGATCTCGTACATCTTTAAGGTTATGTTCTGGCAAAAAAAGCGATATCAGCTGTATATCTTCGATGCATCCTTGTAAGCCATTCCCGCTTTGACATTACACAAAGCCCATTAACATTGAGATTCATTAGCCGGAGGACTAGTCAAAGGTGGGTTCCTCCTTAAATTGTCTCGACCCTTAAGCCATATCGTTATCACCCTTGTCAGCAGTGCCTTTGCTGGGCATAACCACCTGTGCCTCGGACCCCTTGACGATCAACGTCTTAACACTCACTTCCCCCAGAGCATGTGGCTATCTCTGCCCAGGACTTCTTACCAGGCTGAATGTGTGCTGCAGGTATCATATAATCCGATACTGCCGCTCGTTTCTGTGTATGTGAGTTCATCTAGCATCTCCAAATCAAAGCAACTTGATGCACCTCCACTTCCCCCACCACTCCGCTGATCCTCACTTCAGGCTCTCCACACAACACAAGACTGATGAGTTATCCCGGGACTTCACAACAGACTCATCACACTCCTGAGCCCAAAGTCAATCCCCAATCACCGCACCTTCGTGAGGGGGAAAGATTTCCATTGACACCTGATCCTGCACATCATCCAGCCCAGCAGCTTCCGAGTCTGGGTGGATACAAACCCTACTCTCTGACACAGGAAGGTGTATCACCGCCTCTACATGTACAGGGCCGTCTCCCTATCTGTCCTCACATTCACTGTTCCCTCACTCTGCGTCACAGTCTCAGTGTCCCCAGGATCTTAATGGGTGTGACGTATTCCCCTTGGCTATGAAGTTATTTTCTTCTCTCATGTCGGTTACCTGGATTGTCTAGGCTGCACCTTCCGGTAAGGACGCTCCACAGTCATGTGATTACATTCATTTCAAATCCTACAGTTGACCTACATAGGACATCATTTCTGACTCAAAATCTGTCAAGATGATATGAGATGGCAAGAAGTACTTTCATGAAATTTTAGGAGAATATGTACCCCCAGGAAAACCAACACACACACACTAATTACCCACATTTCGGCCGTGCTACTAGCACCATAGCGAAAGAACACTTGGTGTAGGTCAGTTTCATCCACCTCAAAATATTAATACATCCTCCACGAAGACTTCTTGAAACTTGTCAAGCACCATGTCATACACGGTGGTTGACAAGTTTCAGCAGTTTGGATAAAGAACTATTGGCTTCATTCCTGGCTACACCGTAGAGATCATGTTCTACTATCTTGTATATGTCCAGAATTATGATTAGTGGCAACGCATTATACACTCCCGGCATGAAAGCTCCCTTCAGTGCTCAATACCCACCTTGGTGACAGGTTTTCTCAAACCCACGGCCATGAAACACACGGGCAGACTATCCCCTCGACAAATTATGAGCTCCGATCAAGTTTTTGTAATAAAGGTGTCCACCATAGTAAGTGGCAATTACTACACTATCGATATTTACGAATCATTACAGTTCCATGTGTCTGCTATATCAGTACTTGTCTTTGTTACAGTAACACCTGTCTGCTGCAACATCTCTCACTGATGCAGCAACATCTCTCTCTCTGCTGCAGAAACTCCTGCTCAATATATAGCTAACAATGGACTGTACTGATCCATTTCACTCATTCGCTGCCTCAACTGTGTTTTATTAACTTACTCTCATTGACTGTTTTGTGCACCAGAATGTGTTCAGTATCTCTGTTCCAAATAACTTTACAGTTTCTTAAACATGCATGTAAATACATGACCTTTGCACAGTGCTGTACTCATATCTCTGGAGATTATCTAGAAATTACTACCTTTCCACATAGGTACTTGACTATAACACTGGTTTAGAGTAGTTTAACCTTTTGTCTGACCAACAAACTTACAGAAAGTATGAGAAATGTTTGTTATATGTTCCGAGAACACATGAAAATTTCGATACTCCGAGCTGAGGGGTTGGTGCCTCGCATGTCGTTATAAATTCCAAACTAAAACTTTGTGAGGCGATACAATAAATTGGGGAGAAAGCGAACTTGATTCAGCAGTACCTAAGTGAGTGTTGCTCATGTTGAAGACTTTGCTTACGTTCAAAACTTTGCCAGAAGAAAGTGAACTTGACTCAAGAGTCCTCAATAAGTGATGCTCACTTTGAAGACTTTACTGGCATTGAAACCTTTGCTTGAATTTGAAAACTCTTATTGGTGTTGAATACTGAGTTTCAATTGAAAGCTTTACCAGTGTTCAAATGTTTGATTGTTCAAAACTCTGGGTTGAAAATTTGCGTGTAATGAAGCTTTAATTGTATAAAGCTTTGCTTGTTTAAAACTTTTCTGGTGTGTAAAACTTTGCGTGTGTTGGAGCTTTAATCGTATAAAACATTGCTTGTGTTGTAAACATTGCACGTGCGGAAAAACTTTGCGTGTGTTGGAACTTCAATCGTGTAAAACCTTGGTTGTGTGGACACTTTGCTGGTAATGAAAACTCTGGTTTTGCTGTTTGTAAATAAGGCACTATTATAGCACAAAATTATTTATTATGGAAAAGTTTTGCTCACTAGGATCTTTTTCAGTCCATTACGTAGACTGAGAGAAACAGAATATATATACATGAAACAATGTTAAGTGTAAAACGTGTGGAAGGTCATAACCTGGAGTGAGATGTAAGGAACTAACTTAGGTCACCTGATTATCGTGCTCAGAGTGGTACTGAAGCTACAACTACCAGTGTTCAGGACGACTGTGTTTGACATGACAATCAACACTGACTCATGAAATCGTAATGACACGATTGCAAACAAACCATACCACGGGAGGGGAAAGAACCCGCTGTGTCATAAAACTCCAGAGCGACGCTTCGGTCTGGAGTTTTATGACTCTCTGACCGCGAATTCTATCCCCTCCCGTGGTATGATTTAATCAACACTGACCCAGACACCATCACAACCCTGCTTTTGTGACTATGTATGCCTTTATATGTGTGACTCGCCTTCTTCCCCGTTGTTAGGCGCTATTACGTACTGTAATATTTGTAGATTTTATAATATAACTGTGAAAAAACTTCACTAGCTGTCTATGTTGCAATAAGAGCCAGGCAACTGCTCTGTGCCTTGTTTATTTACCCATCTACTTAGCTCATCTACCTAAGATATATTGCCTATTACCTAGCTAACAAATATTAAAGTTTAACGAGGTGAACATTTCTTGTTTTCGTAACATTCTCAGCAACATTTTCGTTTGCTTTCTCACAAATTTTCATTTATTACTCGAGAAGACCCTATGCAATCAGCTTAAAATGTTCAGCGCTTATGTAATGTATCTTGTGCAAGATACATAGGATTATTTGTATGAGTGGGTGCTATATATACAATGTTACATAGGCCATTCCCAAATTTTGTTTCCGTGTGATAGGTAGAGACAGGCTCCTCGGATCGGCTTGGAAATTTCAACACTGGTGTATCTTAGACGAAGGTTACTATGTTTAATGAAATGTGTAGACGTTATTTTGCCACTTTTAATTCCGAAATGATGTAGCATTATTTTCCCTCCATGCATTATTTTGTTTTTGTTCTGGTGAGAAGCTCTTGAACCAAAAAACTGGACTCATCTTTCTTTCTCTTGCCTGGATCGAATTTGAATGTCTCCCATTTTATAGGCGCTAAGTTACCCGCTAAACTTTCCTCTGATGAAAATATAACAATTCTAAACGGCATCACTCTCCAATGGCTGATGCATCGTATGAAATAAATGGAACGTTTTATGGGTCAGCGCAAATATTGTTGGATTCTGTGCAATAACTGGAAAATGTATCTTCTGGTCACCTTTATACTTTTAGTGTTGTCCTTGAAGAAAACAATTTCTTGATGTTAGGTTGAGTAAATTATCATGAACCAATTTAATTAATCAAGTTAGTTTTTGTGAAATAATTGGAGAATATCTCTTCTCGTCAGAAGTAAGTCAGTGTTTGACTCGATTTAGTTATCTTGAGTTAAATCAACTTATTGTTCCTGTATTTGCTTCTAGCATTTATTTCGGAGAACCATCGTTAAAAATTTGTATATTATGTACACTAAGCTTACATAAAGGTAAGCTTAGTGTGGCTGGGTGGACCAAACATGCGAGTTTGTTATGAACCTGTCTAGCAAAGAATTAAGTAGTGACCAACAGGCATCACTAGGGTTTGGATTAAGCTTTGCGCCCTCAACTAATAATGTTAATTATGTAAACCTAGCAAAATCGTTTTGCATGCTGGAAAAACACGATGACTTAACCCCTGATGCTTTTAATATATGCAAAGGTATGGTATACGGAGCATTACTCAAGCCAGTGCTACCCAACTGCCCATTAAGATTCACAAAAGCTTACAGAGAGTTCAATAATGAGGCGATAAATTGAAGCTAGTTGTTATTTTGGACAAAACTGAATATTTAGGGAAAATGAACGTTTATTGAGTGATAATGAAACGTATGAAACGTTCATTAAGAACCCGACAGACCAGGTCAACAGCCATTTCAATAACAACTTAAAACACTATTGAAAGGGAATAATTAACTAATTAAACATCCGTTGGCTAGATCAGCAACACTACCATATCTTTATGGGGTTATCAAGACTCACAAGCCAGGGTACCCAGCCCGTCCTATTATAAGCGCAGTAGGCTCAGCAGCATATAACCTATCTAAATGGCTGATTAAACGTCTGACTCCCATGGTAAGTAAAATCTCAGATACACATATTAAAAACAACGTTGACCTTACCGAAAGACTTCAGAAATTAAATGTCCCTCATGACTTGACCCTAGTGAGCTTTGATGTCACAGCTCTGTTCAGCACAGTCCCTGTCCCTGACCTGCTCTCGTACTTTGAAGAGGAATTAGAAAAATTTCCCATGCCCTACCCCACGAAAATAATAAGTCAATTGATAAAACTTTGTGTTACTGACTGTAAGTTCGTGTTTGAAGGTAAATACTATATTAAAAAACAAGGTATGGCAATGGGAAATCCCCTTAGCCCCTTACTCATCAACTTGTAAATGGAATTCTATGAGACCAGACTTCTCAAAGACATTCTAGCTGGTTCATATACGTAGACGATGTTCTTTGCCTATGGCCGATAGATCACAACCTTGATGAGTTCCTACCCAGACTCAATGGGCTAGTACGTTCCATCAAGTTACTACAGAACATGAAATAAACAACACCTTGCAGTTCCTAGATATTTAAATTCATTGTGTTGATAGAAAATTAAAATTTACAGTTTATAGGAAATCCACCAATGTGTCGAATAAAAACACACCCTCCAACAAAGTTGGTGGGGGTCTACAAGGTCCCATGTACCCAATGTCCTCTCTCTCATATATAGGTAAAACAGGTAAAATTCTGGAAACAAGAATAGCCCAACACAAATACTCAGTTAGGATAGGGCAGGAATCGAACGCTATCTTTAATCACGTTAGCTCCTGTAATCACCCACTGGGATGGGATGCTGCCCAAATTATTGTACCAAACAGTTCTGTCATAGAAAGAAACATAATTGAATCATCACTCTTGAAACATGACAAGAATATCGTATATAACTCATATTATAGGTTATACAAGCTTGATAGCTATTTAGTAGAATCTGTTGTACATAACGTTCAACAACAATGGTATACAAAATCACAGGATTGCTCATTATGCCAGATGGCCTCATAATGAATTGGTGACGCTCGACCTGTGACTACGCACCAAAACAACATGATATGTCAGTTGGTGTATGGTTATATATCGAATTTGCTGTGATTGTACCATACACTGACGGGTACACAAGATCACCTGATAACATAGGGAGTAGAGTAAAAGGATATCAGAAACAGAAATCTGAACCATAGAAATATTATAGGAACGGTATAGAAGAGTCCTAAGAAAGGCTTATTAATCGATACTGAGAAGAATAATAGACAGTATTTAGGAAAATATAAAGAGATACGCCTCATTACCCCCGAGGCTGAAAGTACCCCATAACACACCAGGGCATTTAAACGGACAGAGAGCACATTCATTCCCTTACTTCTATTAATTATGAAGATTACACAGAATAATAGCAATCCATATATATATAATATCCATTGAGAAACGTATTTTCTCAGGTCACATGACCTATTCTAAACGGCTAGATAAAGCTTGAGGTGGACTATCATATCCGCTAATTTCAAAATTCTTGACTTCTCAAAACCCTCTTACCCCAATTGGGGGGGGGGGGGGGATGGCGGTTGTGCCGGGTGTAACACTACCCGCTGGTCCACATTATAAGAGAGCCAGCAGCAGGGAATACACCAGCACTGCGATATTCTGAGATGAACTTCCCCTCACTCCTTCAGTTGCAACCTTGCAACATTGCATAGCTCCTGATGACGCACTGAGAAGTGTGAAAGTACTTTAGCTAAAGATTTCCACCCCCCGTGGCTTGTCTTGCATATATATATATATATATATATATATATATATATATATATATATATATATATATATTATATATATATATATATATATTATATATATATATATATATATATATGCATATATATGCATATATATATATATGTATATATGCATATATATGCATATATATATAATATATATATAATTATATATATATATGTATATATGCATATATATGCATATATATATAATATATATATAATTATATATATATATATATATATATATATAGTATAATGTACATAAATATATGTATATATATATATAAATATATATATGTATATATATATATATATATATATATATATATATATATATATATATATATATATATATTATATTTTACACATATATATATATATATATATATATATATATATATATATATATATATATATATATATATATATATATATATATATATATATATATATATATATATATATATATATATATATATATATTATATATTATATATATATATATATATATATATATATATATATATATATATATATATATATTATATATTATATATATATATATATATATATATATATATATATATATATATATATATATATGCATATATATATATATATATATATATATATATATATATATATATATATATATATATATATATATATATATATATATATATATACATATGCAATAAGATCACAGTAAACAGGTGATTTCAGAATATGCAAAACAACCACTCTGAAAGAATAGAGAAATTCCAAGTGCTTGGAATTTCTCTATTCTTTCAGAGTGGTTGTTTTGCATATATATATATATATATATATATATATATATATATATATATATATATATATATATATATATATATATATATATATATATATATATATATATATGCCGTACCGAATAGGTAAAACTGATCAGTTAGCGCAAATTAATTTAGCCTAATCCAAAAAAAATATGTTTTAGATATGGATACAGTAATTTAATAATAAACATTCAAAATAAAATATATTTTTATCGTTAGGTTCAGAATGATTTTTGCGAAATTATTGGAGACAAATTTTCGCTTGCCTTAATCGGCAAGAAGAGTGTTGCTATTTAAGCCAAAATACCTATTCGGCACGATATATATATATATATATATATATATATATATATATATATATATATATATATATATATATATATATATATATATATATATATATATATATATATATATATATGTCGTGCCGAATAGGCAGAACTTGCGATTTTGGCTTAAATAGCAACACTTATCTTGCCATATAGGACAAGTGAAAATTTGTGTATGCAATAATTTCGCCAAATTCATTCTGAACCTAACGAAAAAAAATATATTTCACTGTGTTTGTTTAGTATTAAATTATTGTAAACAAATCTAAATATATTTAGTTGGGTTAGGCTAAAATAAATTGTTCTTGCTATAATAAGGTTAGGTAAGTTTTCTAAGTTCCTTTTGGTGGAAAATTATAAATTTGTACATCAACATTAATGAAAAAAAAAATATATCTTTAAACGTATAAGAGAAAATTTTAGAAAGGACTTAATTTTAAACGAGTTCTTGCTAATTGACCAGTTTTACATATTCGGCACGACATATATATATATATATATATATATATATATATATATATATATATATATATATATATATATATATATATATATATTAATCTATGTAGTGTACCGTTATGAAGTCATCACTTTGTCTAGGTAATGTATATATGCTATTCTTAAAATATTGTCTTGAAGAAGTAGAGAAGTGAATCTTGGATGTTTCCTGATACTACGACTATAATTCAAGTACAGTTTGCTTACTCCTCGAATAGATGATCTTTTTAAATCCTTGAGTCGGCCTGTTATATTTCACCTTTCAGGATAAAGCTAATTGTTGTTAACATTCCTGTTTGACATTGGTGATAAATCAGTTTGATTAACTCTCTTTCATTACGGCTGGTATGCAAGACTGTCATTGTGATAATTAGTGTCTTTAGCCTCAGTGGCCATGGTTTTATAATGCATATAATACCTTCATATTGATGGCCCCTCTGAATTTTGTTTGCAGAGTATTATTTGGCACATGGCACAACTGATTTGTCACTGTGGATTTTCATGGCCCTTTATACAAATCCCACATTAGCTGTAGCCAGGTCATGTAATTGGTAAAGTTAATCCCGAAGCTTAGGGACATTATACAGGGGAACAACAGTACTCTCTCTCTCTCTCTCTCTCTCTCTCTCTCTCTCTCTCTCTCTCTGCCAACCCAGTCATCCAAAAGCTGATCCAGAGGTCACCTAATGGAATGACCATAGATTAATTTTAAAGAACTGTGACCTAGCAACTCCTGCATGGTCAATCACTTTCACTTGTAATGCGTTTTTGAGTTTCTGGTGCAATATTTCAGGTATACCCTCTGATTCAGGAAGGTACATTGAAGAGACCATGCTGGAAAAGACATACATGAAACCTCTTAGACGCGAACTTTAGTCCCTGATCATATTGGATTTCGTATTGCACAAAAATAGTACAATGGGAAATTTAGTTGGAAAAAAGTAAGGAAGGCTTTAGAGTAACAATAACTACATTTTCTTCTTCTCATTTTTAGTAAATGTGTACAGGAGAAGAGGTTACTAGCCCAATGCTGCCGGCATTTTAGTCGCCTCATACGACACATGGCTTACAGAGGAAAGATTCTTTTCCACTTCCCCATAGACAAAAGAAAGAAAAAAACAAGAACAAGAACTATTAAGAAAAAGAAAAAAACCCTAGATATATATATATATATATATATATATATATATATATATATATATATATATATATATATATATATATATATATATATATATATATATATATTTATAGGGAAGTACCACCTCAGTACCACCACTTCTCAGAGAAGACAATAAACGTACCTCAGAGAAAACTCAAGGTTCTCCCCGGAGCTGTTTGAATATTTTCTTCTCCTACCACCCCCTATATATTTTTTATTCTATGTGAACATTTATTAATAAACAAAATACATTTACAGAAAAAAACATAAACATGAATACAATGGCACAATGTATCAAAGATGATGAATTTCCTCCAGCTCCTCCGAGGCTGGACGTGAGCCAAGTATGCAGCAAGCATTTCCCCTCTGGATGGCGACGCTGAGTCGCTGGAACATGAAAGTGGCTGCCCTTGGGTCCCTGGTGGTGTCGATGAGTCTGGAACCCAATTCTTTAAGGAAACGTGTGGCATTCTTTCCCCATGATCCCAAGGTTTCTGATCCCACTGGGACAAATTGATACTGTTGGCTAATGTCCCTGTACTTGCTGATCTTGTACTCCTCCCTGTGGTCAGCAGCTCCTCCCTGTCGCCCCATTGTGATGGATATAGGTGTCAGCCAGTGTGGACACACAGGTATAGTCCCATGCTAAGAGCTTGCCATTCTTCCAAGGATAGATGGTGATCCCGTCGGGGCGGTTTGCTGGCTGGGTTTTGGGTATTGTTTGCTGCAAGTGATCGTGGCTCCCTCTCGGCAGGGCATCCAGCTGTAGCAAGGGTCCTCTTAATGATGTCATTGACCTCATTGTGTCTTGCATGCCAGCCCTTGGTTTTGGAACAGTTAAGACCATGTAGACCGTATTGGTCTGCTTGCACTTCGCCGCAAATACACATATATTCTGTGTGAATTGGGGCAGCAAGGCGCAGAGCCACTGCAATACGGAGGGTCTTAGGGTCGAGTCGCGTTCCCATTGCCGATATGGGAACTGAACTGTTTGGAGGAAGTCCCCGGAGTGAGGTGCACTCACAGCCTGGAGACGGGCAATCTCCCTATCTGATGTTGCAGCCCTGAGCATGTTGGCAAGCACCTTTTCAGCAATTGGGCTATCCCAGCTTGACTGCTTGTGAGCCAGTGCTGCACTAGGGTTTGGGTTTGGTGCTGGAGCAGCAAGAGTCTCCCATTCGGTGATGGCACTGACATAGCTAGGGTCTTCTATTCCTGCTGAGTCACTGAGGGTGTCAGGAAGAATTTGTCTTATCAACTCGTTTGATGCAATGGAAGAGGATAGGAAAGCTGGTAGAGCAATCTGGGAGGATCTGCGTACTCCTAGCCCTCCAAGCGTGACCGGAAGTGAGGCTTGCAACCACTGTCCATCGTCAAGGGAAAGATTCAATACACTCTCTAGCATGGCCTTCAGGAGAGAGTCATATTCCTTGAGTTTTGGACTGCTGAAGGCTGGGGAGCATCTCAGAAAATAGGTAAGTTTTGGGGTTGACAGGCACCTGGTGAGTAGGTAGAAGGCATCGTGTGTGTCAAAGTCTTTCATCCTGCTTTCCATCGTCCGGAGGTCTGAGACTTTTTTTCCTAGGATCAGATCGATGGCATTGGACCCAAGAGGAGCACCGAGGAGAGTGCTATTGGCTGGATCAATGGCTCGTGCTCCTGGTAAAACGGCACTAATATTCTGGATCATCTGTTGATTGGTAGAAACTATTTCACATTTGGTGGGGTTTAAAGAAAGGCCCAGGCTTTCTCCCATGTCTTTAATTTTACTGATGTCCTCCAGGAGAGATTCTGTTGTGCCAGCTAGGGTACCGTCGTCCAGGAACCAGATATTGAGCTCGCTGGAGAGTGCCTCCGTGACTTCCTTGATGACCAAACAAAATAGAAAGGGGGCGAGAGGGTCCCCCTGTTGCACGCCCTCACACGATATATATATATATATATATATATATATATATATATATATATATATATATATATATGTATATATAAATAAATATATATATATATATAAATATATATATGTATATATATATATATATGTATATATATATATATATATATATATATATATATATATACATATATATATATGTATATATATATATATATATGTATATATATATATATATATATATATATATATATATATATAATGTATATATATATATATATGTATATATATATATATATATATATATATATATATATATATATATATATATGTATATATATATATATATATATATATATATATATATATATATACATATATATATATATATATATATATATATATATAGATATATATCTATATATATATATGTATATATATATATGTATATATATATATGTATATATATATATATATGTATATATATATATATGTATATATATATATATATGTATATATATATATATGTATATATATATATGTATATATATATATATATATGTATATATATATATATATGTATATATATATATGTATATATATATATATATGTATATATATGTATGTATATATATATATGTATATATATGTATGTATATATATATGTATATATGTATATATATATATATATATATATATATGTATATATATATATATATTTATATATATGTATGTATATATTTATATATATATATATATGTATATATTTATATATATATATATGTATATATTTATATATATATATATGTATATATTTATATATATATATATGTATGTATATATATATTTAAATATATATATATATATACATATATATATATATATATATATGTATATATTTATATATATATATATATATATATATATATATGTATATATATATATATATATATATATATGTATATATATTATATATGTATAATTATATATATATATGTATATATATATATATATATATATATATATCATGTGGGAGTTCGATACGTGGATTAGGGTAGAAATACTCACGTAGGCTGTTAATTACGTATTATTACTGTTATGTGGACAGAGCCCGCCAGCCGTACCTATCTCCTTGGCTACACTCGTAATACTGCCTAGGCGGCTGGCCAGTACCCCGTAGTGGGTGTTTTGAAATAGTGTCAGCTCAGCACAATATGAAGACCGTGACTCAAGACGGTTGGTCGTTGATTCAACGGACGGTTACTGGTAACTGGTTACTACTGAGACTGGTAACTGGTTACTACTACTGAGAGCTCGGCGACGCTAACGTATGTCGTCCCGACATACAACTAATACAAACTAGAGATGGCAGGTATACGGCTTGGGCTGATTCTATACAATGTCAAAGTACACAACATGAAACATTATAGATACATAAGTAGAACATTGGAATGAAAGCTTACGTAACTGAAACTGTAATGCAATACAAGGTATACTATAGTACAACTTAAAACTCAACAAATGAACAACGAACTCAACATTGAGATTACAAGTGATAAAAACAAAAATTTTGATCGATCGATCTGTATTCATGTGATCTACGGATTCTGAGGAAGGAATATATACAAAGAAAGAGTGTTTAACAGAAAGGCAGATTCGGTGCACGCAAATCTAGACTGTTAACTCTCAGAATGCGGAGAGAACATGAACACTAAAAAAAATTCTTGAATACTGATAAGTTGATGCTGTAATTATTCATCTATACAGGTTATTTACATTTAACCCCAACTCTGCTAGGGTAAGATTGGCATATGCAGAATGGGTGTCATCTCTGGGAGGATCAAACTCTGTAGCATTGGCTAACTCATGCTGCATTTGAGGCAAATCTGAATTGGAAGTTACAAATGATACTTGAGGATTTCTCAATACCTGTCGTGTACGTAGGGAATAACGACATTCAGGTTGATCGTCTGACTGAGTATCAGAGGAAGAGAGTACAGGATCAGGAGGATTGTCAGAGTCTGTCACATTAGTCTGGGTTGGAACATCATTATCATCACATACTAACTTCATATGATCCAAATGCGATTCTTTATACTGACCAGTACTAATCTCTCTAACCTTATACTTATTACCAGTGATATGTTCAACTACTCGATAAGGACCAACAAACCAAGCTTTGATCAAGCAGCCAACAAACCTTTGGCATTGCAGACGTTTTGTTAAAATTAGTCAGCATAACTCTCGAACCTACTTTGATTTTGGATGGCTTTACTCGAGTATTTGCGACTCTTGTAAATTCAGCTGTTGATTTATGAAGTGTTTCACGGATTCTTCTAAAAACACTTTGAGCTAAGCTGGTACGAGTTGCTACGAAATCATCAGGGTTGTAATTTGGTTTCGGATTAGAATATAACAACTCATAAGGCAAACGTTTATCTACACCATACAATGCATAATGTGGAGTGTCACCTATAGAAACATTGTAAGCAGAATTTATAGCACACTGCACATCAGGTATAACTTCATCCCAAGTTTCACTGTTGGGATTGATAGTGGCTCTCAAGACATCAAGTACTTTCTTATTGGTTCGTTCCGCTAACCCATTGCTGGCAGGATGATGAGGAACAATGGTGGATTTAGAGATCTTGTACAAGGTACACAAATTTTCAAGAATTTCATTACAGAATTCACCTCCATTATCTGTTACTAGGGACTTAGGGGTGGTATGCCTGCAGATAATGCGTTCTTTAAACGCTTTAGCTACTGTCTCGGCAGTCTTATCTGCAATAGGAACTAACTCGCAATATCTGGTGAAATGGTCTACCATAACACACAGATGTTTGTTACCTTGGAGGGAACATTGGAAATTAGTTAACAAATCTAGCGCAACTCTTTCCCAAGGTTCGCTAGTAGTTGGATACACTTGGATTGGATTAGGACCATTAGCATTGCCTTTATGTTGCATGCAGACACTACATTTCCTAACATACTCAGAAATATCAGTTGCCATACGAGGCCAAAAGTATTTCAATCTGGCTTGTTTTACTGAACGATCCATACCAGGGTGTGCAACACCTGGTACATCGTGAACTAGCTGTAAGGCTACATTCACTAGTGACTGTGGAATTACTAACTGGTATACTCTTCTGCTAGGAGTACCCAACTCGGCTGTTCGATACAGTAATTCTTGGTTCATGAGAAAGTCACTGATGGGTGCTGGTGGCTTCACAGTCAGAATAAGATCTTCCTGGAGCAGGAATCGAATCACACCAGACCACATGGGATCTGTTCGTTGAGCATTCTTTACATCTTCAGCACTAAATGGAGGGTCTGCAGTTACTATACTAACATGTCGCGATAAGGCATCTGCGACTACATTTGACTTGCCAGGTAAATGCTCAAAGGTGGGATTGAACTCTTGGATAGTCAAGGTCCATCTAGCTAACCTTCCAGTAGGTTGTTTGTTCTGGAATAAGGGTATCAGTGGAGCATGATCTGTCAAGACATGAACAGAGTACTGATAAATAATGTCTCGGAAGTGCTTTAAAGACCATACTATTGCTAAAGCTTCTTGCTCAGTTACTGTATAATTACGTTCAGCCTTTGTAAGGACTCGGCTAGCAAATGCAACTGCGTTGTACTTGCCATCGGTCTTCTGAGCTAGTACGGCACCTATGCCAATTGAACTAGCATCAGTTGTCAGATAGAAAGGCTTAGAAAAATCTGGAAATTTCAAAATTGGAGCAGAAGTTAGCTTTTCTTTTAGAGTTTGGAATGCTCTTTCTTGACGGAAGGTCCAAACAAAAGGAGCATCTTTCTTAAGCAACTCAGTTAGAGGAGCAGCTATGGAAGAAAAATTGGCAATGAAAGATCTATAAAAACCTGCTAAGCCCACAAAGGATCTTACGGCATCAGCAGTTTTGGGAGTTGGAAAATTTAGTACTGCAGTTACTTTACTTTGGTCAGTCGTAACCCCTCTAGGAGTGACTACGTGACCAAGAAACTTAATTTCTGATCTGAAAAATTGACATTTTGACAGTTTGATCTTTAAATTGGCTTCTTCAAGCTTACCAAGTACTACATCAAGTCTTTTCAAGTGTGTATCCACGTCTTTAGACATGACGATTACGTCATCTAAGTACACCATAAGTGCATTACCTATGAGACCTCTAAAGATATTAGTCATGAGCCTTGAGAACGTGATAGGGGAAGATCGTAATCCAAATGCCATTCGGAGGTAGTGATAATGACCTGTAGGAGTGGAGAATGCAGTTAGCTCTTGGCTGTCCTCGTGAAGAGGGACTTGCCAAAACCCTTGTAACAAATCTAGGGTTGAAAAGACTTTGTTATCTCCGATATTACGTAAAAGATCACCCAGTACAGGGAGTGGAAAGCGATCTGGAATGGTTTTTGCGTTTAACTTCCTAAAGTCAATTACTGGACGCCAAGTACCATCCTTCTTAGGTACTAGTATCAAGGGTGCATTCCAAGGTGAATTGCTAGGTGCAATAACTCCATCATCAAGCATTTGATTGATCAATTCTTCTGCGACAGCAACTTGTGAATGAGGCATTCTGTACGCAGGTATGTAGATAGGTCTAGTACCAGGTTCAAGTGGAATACGATGGGACAATAAGTTCGTTATACCCATCTTCTCACCTGGTAAAGCAATGGCTTTACGACGTTTGTTCAACAGAGTCAACAAACGCTTGACTTCATCTGGGAAGTCAGTGGGAGCTAAGTCTTTCTCCTCAACTGGTGGAACAGATTGATCCAGTGCAGTGGATGAGGTCTCCCCGGCAGAAATAGCACCGACCCACTGGTCAGGTGACAACTCATCCTCTACCTGAACAGGGTAAGGATAGTGAACAAGGTCAACAAGATTGGTATTTGCTCTAAGGCGAACACTGTGACCAGAAGTGTTGGCCAGGTAGAAATGGATCTTACTATCTCTTACAACATGTAAGGATGGTTCAACAAATAGACCTTTTACTTTGCAGGAATCACTGTCAACTAGGACGTTATCACCATCTGGAACACTAGGAACAACTACAGACACTCTAGTGAGAGCACTAGCCGCAACAGAAACGTCTTTCTGCAGACGGCATGTGACATCAACAAGAGATGGCATTACTAGTTGCAAGTAATTGTTTTCCGACAAGGCGTCCCCTGTGGAGAAACTACTACTCGAACTAGCAGGCATTGCAGGGATAGGTTGAGCACTCAAGGCAATCTCAAGGCAATCTGAGCGTCCTCGGACACTTGAGGCATCGGACTATCCTGCAATTCTGAAGGTATAGGTGGAACACTGATGGGAGTGACAGAATTACCAGTGCCTGACCGCTTGGGTACGCTACTGGAGAATGCATTAGCTTGTAAGGACTTAATCCGTACATCATACTCTGCAGCAGTATAACAGATTTCTGATCCAAGCTGGTAACCCCAGAATGGAACGATCAAGTCGTCAATTTGTGCATGCCATCGATAAGGGTCGAGCACAATGCGTAAGTCTCGCATGGAAGCAAATCCCAGTAGAAGGTCACCAGGGAAAGTAATCTGGTCGACAACAAGGAAGGAAACAGTGAAGTCTCTACCTTGGATAGAAAAGGTTAGGGCAGTCGTACCTCGGACACGCAGGTGAGAACCAGATACTCCACTAAGGGAGGACACAGGAGTCGGTTCTACGAGAAGGACATGTCGTAACTTCTTATCCTTAAACAAACTAGACCTAATAATATTGATTTGCGCACCAGAGTCCATGAACAATTGAACGGGCGCATTATAAACAGATGCTTGCACTATAGGGCCTATGGTTGCATTGGAAGTTATGTGCAAACAAAAAGGTGGATTTTCATCAGAAAAGACTTGTTCTACTCCATCCCCAAAATCATCTATGTCAGAGACATGTGAAGCAACAACCTCAGCAGGGTTGTCATTCTCGAGACTGCTTAAGGCTTCAAAGGAGTTGTGAACGGGGATGGTGTACTCATTATCACCTACTGTCACCATGGGACGGTTTGACTGGGGCGCTCGAATTCCCCCGAATTGGAAGAACGAGCCTGGTTCTGGTTAGTTTGAGAATTGAAAGAATGAGCCTGGTTCTGGTTATTTTGAAAACCACGAGATCTGTTTCCTCTACGGGTTCTGCGGTTGGAACGACCACGGAAAGATCTAGAGTACTGAAGGTTATAGAGAGCATTACACTCAGATGTGTCATGTCCATGTATTCTATGATAAGTACAGTAGGGAAGATCTGAGTACTCATCATCAGTACGACGTCTCTTAGGATAACTATCAGGACAATTAATTGCAATATGGCCACGGAAACCACAGTTGTAACAATTCCGCCGACTATGGTTACTGAATGTACTATGAATACTACGAGGTGTATAACGACTCTGTACACTGGTTCTTGGTGATCTCTGAGATGGTTGACGACTACGATTTGTCTCTGTGGCGCAAACAAGAGGTGGTGCAGACTGAGGCATATTTGTGACATTACTTTTAATACAAGGGAAAGTACCCTGGGGGCACAAGGAACGTACATGATTTAAGGCTGTAAGAGGTTCCATCGTTACAGTTGGAGGATCAGCCTCATAAGCACACACAGAAGCAGGTGGCATTAGTTCTTTAATTGCTCCAAAAGCTGCTATTTTAGCAATTGATTCTGTAAATGGTTTAGCCTCTTCAGAGAGAAAAGATGATGATTGGACAGCATTGATAAATGATGATAAAAGTTTGTCTAATCTAACAGCAAATGCACTCAACGATTCAGTACTCATGGGTGTAGCATTCACTAGTTCCCTAAGAACGACATATGGATCAGCTGTTTTTACTGGGACAAGGAAAGAACGAATCAGTTCCTCATATTGTGACCACTTAGTAAGATTCCTGAAGTCTCGCATATCAAGGAGATCAACAACGTGAACAGCAGCAGGAGATCGATAAAGAGCTTCTTTAGCAATTCTGATAAGGCTTTCCTCTGAAGGAGGACCTTCACCTAGGGCACTAGCACGAGAACGAATGGCTGCAAACCATGCTTCAAGACTATGTACATGGCCATTGAATAAAGGTAACGCATCAAGGGAATCACGAGTATAACTATAATATCTCGGTGTCTGAGTCGGTCTGTCAGTCGGTAAGGAACTGTGAGGACTGATGACAGGACCAG